>NC_083316.1:167291219-167372472 GCF_963455315.2 Globicephala melas | reverse complement strand
GGTAACCCAGAGCCTCCGGCTGCGCTTTTGGAAACAGTGGACTCTGGGCCCAGCTCTGCTGCTCTGAACTCAGGGCTCCCCGAGGCCCACCTTGCATCTCACACCACCGCTCGGCCACCTTCCTCTCTCTCAGCTCAGAAGAGCCTGGGCGAGCCTCCCAGACTGGGGTGGGGGGCGAGGGCCAGGCTGAGCCTCCAGACCCGGCAGGGCTCCCGCTTGGGGGCCAGCTCTCCTTCCCCGCGTCAGCTTCCAGACTTTCTCCGGCTCTGTGTGCAGTGGCCCGGATTGAGGTAGAGCGGTTGGTGAGCACAATTACCCTCAATGCCGCAGCCGCCCTTCACCCCGCCCCGGGGGCGGGAGGGGGCTCCGTGCAGCCCGCGGGCAGCCGCGGTGACAGATACGCTGGCCCCTGTCTTCCAGGTTGCTACGGCATCCGCCCAGAGCTGGTCAACGAGGGCTGGACGTGTTCCCGGTGCGCGGCCCACGCCTGGACTGCGGTAACTCGCCCCTGCAGCTGGGGTGGTGCTCTGAAAGCCGGCGCGGCCCGTGGGGGAGCCGGTCCTGGGCCCCGGGCTCGCCCGATCCCGCAGGGTGACCTTGGGCTGGCGGCCTCACCTCCCTGGGTCTCGGGTGGAGCCCGACGCACTCTCTCGGCCCATCGCTTCCTGTGGCCGCTAGTTTGAAATGTAAGGACCGTGGGCGGGGGACGGAGCAGGTCCCGGAGCAGCAGGCGGGCGGCGCCGCCCTGCACACCCCTCACCTGGCTGTTGTCTGGTCCCTGTAGGAGTGCTGCCTGTGCAACCTTCGGGGAGGCGCCCTGCAGATGACGACTGACAGGAGGTGCGTTAGAAGGGACTCTCCTCCTGGGGTGTCCTGAGGGGCGATTCGGGGAGGGGGCCGGACCGGCAGGAGCAGATGAGGTCTCCTCGGCCTGGCCAGCCGGTGCGCACAATCGTGAGATGACCCCAAGGGGACGGAGCGCACCTGTGACCCCTGACCCCACCCGCTCCGCCCCCCCCAGGTGGATCCACGTGATCTGCGCCATCGCCGTCCCGGAAGTGCGGTTCCTGAACGTGATGGAGCGCCACCCCGTGGACATCAGCGCCATCCCCGAGCAGCGGTGGAAGCTGGTAGGGGCCCTGGAGAGTCCCTAGGCCCCAGGGATGCAGGGTAGCTGCCAGGGAAGCAGAAGTCGCATTTCAGTTTGGCCAGCAGTTACTCTTTGAATAGCCATGGGGGTACCCGGAGAAAAGCAGGGCGCCCCTCCCCGTCTCTATTTCCAGCTTTTCACACAGAGGAAGCCACCCGCACTCTGCCCAGTTCTTTCTTGCCTAACCTGCGATATGCCGCCAAACAGAATTTTAAGTACCCAATCCAGTTACAGTCATCGAGCAGGGCTCTAGAATGTCTTCATCATGCCTAACTGAAACTTCTCACACGTTAAACGGCAGCTCCCTATTTCCCCTCCCCCACCCTTGCGACCATCACTCTGCTGTCTGCTTCTGTGAGTTTGTTTCCTATGCCTTGTGGAAGTGGAACCACGCAGCATGGGTCCTTCTGTGTCTGGCTTTTTTCACGGAGCAGAATGTTCTCAACATCCATTCACATTGCTGCAAATGGCAGGATTGCCTTCTCTTTCATAGCTGAGTAATATTCCATTGTATTTCTGCATCACATCTTCTTTATCTGTTTTCTGTCAAGGGACACTTAGGTTGCTTCCAGGTCTTGGCTATTGTAAACGATGCTGCAGTGAACATGGGGGTGTAGGTGTCTTTTCAAGATAGTGATTTTTTTTCCTTCAGACAAAAACTCAGGAGTGAAATTGCCAGATGGTATGGTAGTTCTATTTTTAATTTTTTGAGGAACCACCATACTGTTCTCCACAGCAGCTACACCAATTTACATTCCCACCAACAGTGCATGTGGGTTCCCTTTTCTTTCTATCCTCAACAATACCTCTTGTCTTCTTGATGATAGACATTCTAACAGGTGGTTTTGATTTGCATTTCCCTGATGATTAAGTGATGTTGACATCTGTTCGTGTACCTGTTGGCCATCTGTATGTTTTCTTTCTTTTTAAATTTATTTATTTTTGGCTACGTTGGGTCTTCGTTGCTGTGCACAGCCTTTCTCTAGCTGCAGCAAACGGGCTGCTCTTCATTGTGGTGCATGGGCTTCTCCTTGCGGAGCACGGGCTCTAGGTGCACGGGCTTCAGTAGTTGTGGCATGCAAGCTCAGTAGTTGTGGCTCACGGGCTCTAGAGCGCAGGCTCAGTAGTTGTGGCGTACAGGCTTAGCTGCTCTGCGGCATGTGAGATCTTCCCGGACAGCGCTCGAAGCCGTGTTCCCTGCATTGGCAGGCAGATTCTTAACCACTGAGCCACCAGGGAAGCCCCCTCTATATGTTTTCTTTAGGGAAACGTCTATTCAAGTCCTTTGCCTATTTTTGAACTGGGCTGGTGGCTTTTTTGCTCCTAAGTTGTAGGAGTACCATCACTGGCCCCTCTAAGGAGCACGGCCATCCTTGGGCAGGTGTGGTCTTGCAAGGCTCACGCCTCCCGCTCTTGCTGGTCACACACACACCCCTCCCCCATCTGGGAGAGCCTTTGGCTCAGTGGGCAGTAGGCAGACAGTGAGCAAACACTGGCTTCCCTTCCCAGCTTGGCCACCAGCCAGTTGTGTGACACTGGACAGATTCCTTGACCTCTCTGTGCCTCAGCCTTCCCCTCCGTAAAATGGGGCTGCTAACAGTCCCGTGTGGGGAGCATCAGCTGGGCCACAACAGAAAGCGCTAATCATGCCATCTGAGCACCAGCATGTGCTCTCAGGTCATCACCACCTGTGAGTTTGCAGGTGGCCGTGTGGGGGACATGTGGGTGATGGGATGTGTCTTGTGGCATCTGGGAGCTAGGTCCTTGGCCCAGGGGTATGGACAGCATCCTGGCTGCTTTTCCTGCCTGGTTTATTTCCCAGCTGCCTGGCGCAGGCCTGGCTAGTGACGCTCCTCCAGGCCTCTAGTGGGCAGGAGGCAAAGAAATGGGGCTACGGGCACTGAATCCAGCGGGGAGTCCCAGCGAAGGCACAGAGACACCGACCGCGGAGCCCACAGGTGCGGGGCCCCCGGGCAGGGCTGAGTGGGCAGCCAGCTGGAGCCATGTGGGAGGGGACGGACGGGGCTTGGTCAGGAAACGGGGGGCACTGGGGCCAGCGCCAGCCCCGCCCAGCAAGGACGGGCGTTAGGAAGAGGCTGGCGCCTGCGGGTGATTCCTCCAGGAGCACGGGCGGGAAAGGCCTCATTATTCAGGTGGAGTGATGGTGCGGTGCGCTCTGCCGTGATAGATCCTCCCTCCCAGACGCGTTATGGACCATCTGACATTTCCAGCTTGCAGCCTCTTCATTACCAGCACTTGTAACGATGAATTAAAAATCCTTTTACACCAGGCTCGCTTGTACTGCCTAATGGAGCCTCGCACGGAAGCCGGTGGTTAACTCCTGCGTGCCCGGCGCCCGCCTGCCTCCCTGGGGCCATGTGCAGGCCGCAGGCTCGGGGACGGTCACGCCTGGTCACCCGCCCAACTTTCTGTCCCCGTGACTCCCTGGCCACTGGTCCTGGTGAGCGGGGGTGGCCCCAGCCTGCCGGCGGCCTGAGCCTCGTGCTCACCCTCTCACCAGGCCAGGTCAGGTTGCGAGGCTGCCGGGGCGGGTGCCCTGAACCAGCTCTGCCCTCTCGTTGGCCCTGCCGTGAGGTGTAGAGGTCGGTGTCACATCCTGATGGGAGGGAGGGTGGGCTGGCAGGCAGGCAGTGAGGGATGACGGCAGGGGCCGGTGGGGAAGAGGGGAGGCCGGAGACATAGGACATGGTGCCTTGCGGCCTCCATGGCTGATGGCACACCCAGCCGCAGCCCTTGGCCTCCTCTTGGCCACTGTTCTCCACCAATGTCCACACCCCACCCTGTACCACCCCCCATCCCCACCCCCGCCTCACTGCCTCCAGTGAGGGAGTCCCAGACACGGGACTCACCCTTAAGGCAGCCCTGAGCTCAGCCCTTGATAAATGGCCCGATGGGGGCCTGGCCTATATTCCTCATGACGTGTAAACTCGGAATAATGAGCTGCCACCGGAGGCTGGATTGAACGAGCTGCGTGTCAGGCCTGGCTGTCAGGTTTCTCCCAGGCCTCAGCTGTGGGGTCGCGGCCCGGTCGCCAGGGCAGCTGTGCTCCACCTTCCGCTCCCCGTGGAGCCACGCAGAGCACAGTCCTCAAGGGCCGTGTTGTGCTTCTGCACCTGTCCCCGCGGGCCGGCTGGAGAATCAGGCATCGACGGTTTAATAATGAGATATCATTGCCATCGATTGGCGCCGGGCAGCACTCCTGCAGCGCCTTTGCTGTGGGGCTTCTCTGGCTTTTGAATGCGGTTTACAAAGCGGTGAAGGCCCGCTTATTAAACGCCCAGAGTGACGGGCTGGTGGTTGCTGAGTGGTGGCAGGGCGTGGGCGTAGGTGCACATCGGCGGCCTGGGAGCTGATGCCCAGCAGAGCAGGTCACCCCGGCAGGGCGTTCCCACGGTGTGGGCCCTCTGCCCCTCCTTATGAAGGGCTACACTGCAGCGTCTCTCATTCAAAATTAAGATAAAATCCCCCATTTTATTTATATATTTATTTTCTTTAAAAAAAAAATCCCCCATTTTAAAGAGAACATTTTCCTTTTACTACATTCACAGAGTTAGGCAACCATCACCTCTATCTAGTTCCAGAACATTCCATCACCCCAGAAAGAAACCCCCTCCCTATTGGGTGACTGCCATCTCCCTCCCTCAGCCCCTGACAACCCCTAACGCACTGTCTGTCTCTGTGGATCTACCTGCCTGTTCTGGACGTTTCCCATCAGTGGAATCACACCCTGTGTGTCCTTCTGTGCCTGGCTTCTCTCGCTGAGCATCGTGTTCTCAGGGTCCATCCACGTTGTAGCGAGTGTCAGTGCCTCTCTCCTTTTCATGGATGAATCACGTTTCACTGTGTGATTGTTGGTGCCTATTCCAGTCTTGGAAGTGCTCCTGGGGGGCAGCTGCAGGCCGGGTTGGTGGGCCTGGGGTGGTTTGTGGGGGGCTCTACATCGCGGTCAAGACTCTCCCAGGATGCCTCCACTCAAGGCCGGCTGCCGGGACTCCGCACTCCAGCCCTGGGTCTCAGAGTCACTCCCAGGAGACAGACCTGGGGGCCCGGCAGGAGGCCTCCCAGCCCCAGGGGGCGGGGGCGGGGGCGGGGGCAGAGGCACCGGCCAGAGCCCCATTCCCACCGCCGTGTCCCCGCAGAAATGTGTGTACTGCCGGAAGCGGATGAAGAAGGTGTCGGGCGCCTGCATCCAGTGCTCCTGCGAGCACTGCTCCACCTCCTTCCACGTGACCTGCGCCCACGCCGCTGGCGTCCTCATGGAGCCAGACGACTGGCCCTACGTTGTCTCCATCACCTGCTTCAAGCACAAGTCGGGGGGTCACACTGTGAGTGCCCTCCTGCCCTCCGCCCTGTTTCCCTGTCCGCCCACCCGCCCCGCTGTGTTCTGACACCCCCTCCGCCTCCAGGTCCAGATCCTGAGGGCCGTGTCCTTAGGGCAGGTGGTCATCACCAAGAACCGCAACGGGCTTTACTACCGGTGCCGCGTCATCGGCACCACCACGCAGACCTTTTACGAAGTGAACTTTGACGACGGGTCTTACAGCGATAACCTGTACCCAGAGAGCATCACGGTGAGCAGCGCAGGGCCGAAGGGGGCAGGGCCAGTGGCGGTGGGTGGGGCGAGGGGCGGGCACAGGCGCAGGGCAAGCGTTGCCCTTAGGAAGGGAGGTAGCCGGATCCCTCACAGGGGTCCCCTGCATCCAGGGTCACCATTGTCCCTGATGGACAGGCCCAGGCTGTAGGGCCCCTGCTAGAAAGCGCCACCTGTTTCTGTAGAAACAGCAGAGAGCCAGGCCAGTCTAGATATGCCTGCAGGCGGGTGATACCCCAGGGCTGGCATGGCCACGGCACCCCCGGCCTCGGCACCTGCCCACAGCTCCCCTTGATAGTTCAAGCTGAGAGCACTGCCTTCTTCCTGGTGGCAAAATCTACCAGATGGGACCTTTCTTAGCCCAGGCGAGCGCGGTGACCGAGGCCGAGGGCGCCCCTTACCCCCCGCCTGTCCTTCCTTCCACAGAGTAGAGACTGTGCCCGGCTGGGTCCCCCACCTGAGGGCGAGTTTGTTGAGCTCCGGTGGACTGATGGCAACATCTACAGGGCCAAGTTCATTTCCTCTGTGACCAGTCACATCTACCAGGTGAGGGGGTCCTGTCTACCAGGTACAGGGATGGGCGGGGGCGGGGCCCTCGAAGAGGTCCTGCTGGGGATGATGGCGTTTGCCCACTAACTGAGAAGGTCAGCACAAGCTGGAAGGTTGTCCAACTGTCCAATATTATCCCCTTTGGAGGTGTCTTCCCGATGTGTGTGTGTGTGTGTGTGTGTGTGTGTGGTAGAACATACATAACATAAAATTTACTGTTTTAACCAATTTTTAAGCGTACAATTCAGTGCCCTTGTTTTTTTTAAAAACCAAGTTGGTTGTGAGCTTCTCACCGTAATTGTGGAAAAGAAATTATTGAAAGGGGTGGAATCTTTGACGAGAAACCACCCGTATCCCAGCGGGAAAGATGATAGCTGCTGACCCTGTGCTGCTTCCCGTGGCTTGTCTGGCAAGCAGGCCGTGAGAGTGCGGGTGTCGGGCCTCAGCCAGCCAGGCTGAGCAGCCAGCAAGCTGAACTGTGTCCCCTTGGCAGGTGGAGTTCGAGGATGGGTCCCAGCTGACAGTGAAGCGTGGTGACATCTTCACCCTGGACGAGGAGCTCCCCAAGAGGGTCCGGTCCCGGCTGGTAAGTGGCTGGGGGTGAGCGCTGCTGCCTGGGAGAGTGACCCGTCAGGTGGCCTTGACCTCCTGCCTCGGCCTTTGCCTGGTCTGGGATGAGAGGGTCAGCCCGGCCGGCGAGGAGGAGACAGAAGCGCCTGCACATGGATCTGAGCTGCAGGCCAGCAATGCACAAAGGAACAGGGGAGACTGGCCTCTTCTCACAGCCTTTCACTGTCTTCTTTCTTTTGTGTTTAATCCAAGGTTTTGAGGATTGGGGGCTGTGGCCATGGGTGGAAGAGCTGAGTCAGAGCTGGTGGGGGTCTCAGATGCCAGGTTCCCTTGGGGGACGGACAGGAGCTGCCAGGCAGACGAGTGGCCTGTATACACCCTGGCCTTGCCTCCTGTACTCTGTGGATGGCAGGGCGCCCGTCCTGCTAGGGAGCCAGTGACTGGGAGCTTAGGGCCCCTCCTCTGCCTAATGGGGGGCTCACTCAGTGAGCGTTGTTTCTCAGAACATTGTCATTGGCTGAGGGTCAGCAGCCCAGGGCCCTTGACCCCCAGCAGGGCAGGCATCTCCTCCAGCCAGGCCCCCGAGCGGAGCCTGTATTTCAGTCTGTTCCGGCTGTGATAACAAAATATTACAGACTGGAATTTACACAACAAGCTATCTCTCACAGTCCTGGAGGCTGGAAGTTCAAGATCAAGGTATCAGCAGATTCGGCGCCTGGTGAGGGCTGGATCCTGGCTTACAGACACCTGCCTTCTGGTGTGCTCACATGGTGGAGAGAGAGAGCAAGAGAGAGCTCTCTGGGATCCCTTTATAAGGGCACTGATCCCATTCGCAAGGGCTGCACCCTCATGACCTCATCACCTCCTGATACCATCACACTGTGGCAGGGTAGGGCTTCAACACAGGACTCTGGGGGGGGGACACAGACCTAAAGGCCACAGCACCCCATCCACACTAACCCCAGTGCCGTCTGATCTCCTGCAGTCGGTCACCACGGGGGCCCCGCAGGAAAATGTCTTCTCGGGAGAAGAGGTGAAGGCCGCCAAGCGCCCGCGGGTGGGCACCCCTCGCGCCGCGGAGGACTCGGGGCGGAACCCGGACTACCCGGCCTTCATGGAGAGCCTCCTGCAGGCGCAGTGCTGGCCCGGAGCCCCGTTCTAGGACAGCCGGCCGCCCGGCGACCCCTTGGCCCAGCAAGGCAGGCGCGGCGGGCCCAGGCATTTGCTTGCTGTGAATCCCTGTCCTCGCCTCCGTGGCCCGAGAGGCTACCTCGGCGACAGGAGCGAGCAGGACGCCACACGCGCCTCCGGACTCAGGGAGCAGGGCCACGTGGGCTCTGGGGGGCCGGCGGGGGCACGCGCCACCCCCTCAACCCAGATTCGTAAACCACGTAAGCTCTTCTTCTCGAAAAGGTGCTACTGCATTGCCTGCCTCCTGAGCAGCCTTTGAGATTGTGACTTCTGTACATAATCACCTTTGTGAGGTTCTTTCTATAAATACCTATTGTTTAAAAAAAACGCAAGAAGAGAAGGAAAGAAACGGAAAAACAAGCCCCAAAGTTGTTTTCTAGATTTGTGGCTTTAAAAACAACAAGACAAAATGTACTTTTTCTCAGAACCAAGATTGCTGCGGGAGATGAAGGCAGCTCGTCTTTTCGTTTGTTGTGTTTTCTGGTCTCGCTGGTCTGTGAGTGGCGGGGATGCACTGTAGCTGCGGTGAGGCCTGGGGGCACCCAGGGATCCCGGACGGTGGCGCCTGGTCACTCACTCTCTCCCAGTCGTGAGATCGAGAAGGTCCAGGTGGCTGGCACCGCCGCCAGCGCCCAATGGAAGGAGACCGGCAGCTCCCTGGGTGGCCTGCCCCTTGTCTGCGTGGCCTTTTGCAAAATAAACGCTCTCTCCTCTGGTGGCTCCATCTTTTGCTTCTTCCCCTCGGGAGACCCATCCCCCAGCTGAGGCCTCGGGTGGGCGGTCCTCGGGGGGTCCGGCTACGGCCCAGGTGTGCAGGGGGTCTTCCCCGGAACCCGAGGGGCTGGCACATCCTGTATCCTCTCCGTGACGCGTGGATTTGTGTGTCCAGGAGAGAGAGAGCGCGAGGGAATCGTTTTCAGCTCAGAGGAAATCTGCCTCGTAAGGGTTGTGGGTTGAGTTTCCAGGCAAAAACGTGCTTCTTAGCCCCCCGCCTCTCAGCTGCCCCGCTGTCCCCTGTAGGGGGATTGAGGGCGTCATTTGCTTGTATAGAACTTTTTTTAATTTAAAAAAAGAGGCTCTAACGGTTGCCAGGCCAGAGAGAACCATGTAAGGGAAGTGGAGAGCAACTTCCTTGATGGGGAGGGGGCAGGTGACCTGGAGGGGCGGGTGGGGCGGGAGGTGCCAGGGGAGTCGGCGGAATGTCTGGGTTTCCTCTGCATGCAGCAGCCCCTGCCCCAGGGCGCTGTCACTGTGTTCATATGTAGTTTGAAAATGCTATTTATATTGTAAAGAGAATAAAAGGAAGCGGGCAGACGCCCCTGCGGCCCTGGGTTGGGCGGTGGGCCGGCCCCCGTGACCGGTCCCTCTGGGTTGCTGCACCCCGTCCATCGGTCGTGGGTTCCCAGACAACTCGTGCAGACAGGTGGTCTCACAGCAAAGGGGAACGCACACTTCCCCCATGAAGATAACATCCGTGTCTGTGTGCGAAAGCAAAAAACAAACCCACCCACCCTGGTTTTTTTCCCACCTGAGATTAAGGATGCGCGCTGTATTTTTGCCTAATTCCCCTGCCTCTAGGTTCATAATGAATTAAAGGCTCGCGAGCACTGCGAATTACAGCTCCAGGTCTTTGCAGTGTCTTCTTTTCTGAGTGGGCGCCGGGAAGGCGGTCGGCGGTCGGCGGTCGGCGTTCTCCGGCAGGGGTGGGCTCCGGTCTCCCCCTCCAGGATGGAACAGGCGTGGAGCCTACCCGGAGGCGGGGCGGGGGGTGGGGCACGCGGCCTGGCACCGCAGCCCCTGCTCCCCGCCTGCAGGGTGGAAGAAGTTTCCTTCCTGAGCTGGACATCTGAAGCTTGGCCCCACACAGGCCCCCAGCATCAGAGGCAGTCAGGGACCCTCTTCGTCTGACCCACCCCTTGCTTGTCAGGGGCCTGCGGCCACCCTCTCCCCCGGCCCTCCCAGCCTCAACCCAGTTCTTGTGACATCTGAGCCGGGGAGCGTATCTTGTGGTGGGCGGCCGCTGGGCATATGGGAGACAGTGGGGTCTCCCACAGTGGGGTGAGGCTGAGACCCCCGTATTCATGACCGTGTCGCTTGTCCAGCCAATACTGGGGATACAGCAGTAGGTGTGTCACCAGTGGGAGAGTTAGACAGTACGTAAAATGGGATGTCAGCTGTGATGTGAAGAACTGGGAGTCCTGAAGGAGATGAGAGGTTGAGCCATGGGGACTTCTTGGGACACGGCCCGTGCAGAGGCCCTGGGGCAGCACCGGGCCTGGATGTTTGGAGGGACAGTGAGGAGGCCCGTGTGTCAGGAGCAGAGTGAGCGAGGGGGAGACATGGAGGAGGGGAGGGCAGGGAGGGGACGGGGCAGGCCGTGCAGGGCCTTGTGGGCCGCGGGGAGGACTTGGGCTTTTACCCCCAGGGAGGTGGGACCCTGGAGGGCTGTGGGCCAAGGAGGAGGGGCGGGGCCTGACAGTTGCTCACAGGCGCCCTCTGGCTACTGAGAGGAGGACAGACCGTAGGGTGAGGTGGGAGCTGGGGACCAGGACAGAGGGGGCTGCGCTGAGCATCTGGATAGATGGCTTTTGCCATGACCTGAGATGGGTAGGCTCGGGGTGGGGAGAGGCCAGGAGCTCAGCTTTGAGCACGATCCCCCCCATATGAAGGTACATGGCTGGACATGGGGCGGAGGGCCAGAGGAGGGCCTTTAGGAGACATCAGCACCCAGGGGATATACTTACTGGATAGGTGGGCCCTGGAGTGTCTGTGCAAGACAGTGACGTGGGGGAAGTCAGGAGCATGGGGCCGTGGACAGGGCGCCCCCCTGGGCCTCGGTGTTTCTTCTGCAGAACGGGTGTCCTTCAGGGTGCTGTGTCCTGAAATCTCCATCCAGTCATTGCCACCATCACCCCACTTCCCAGACCCCCTTTCATAGAGATGCTGCTTCCAGCGCCCTCAACAGAGCCACCGGGACTCAGTTTCCCCATTGCTGCGGGGGAGTCTCTGTGACATCGACCAGGTGAGTCAGCATGTTCTGAGCCTGCCTGGGGCCTGGCGGACATGGTCGGTCCTCAGCCCCAAGGAGGGGGCCACAGACAACAGCAGTGCAAGTGGCTGACCCAGGTGATCTTAGCAAGGCTATAGATGGCCCGCTGTTCCCAGCGCTCTCTGAAACGTCATAAAATGGGGAGGCAGTTCGGGACAGGCCATCGTGGACTGAGGCCAGGGCTAAGACACCAGGCTGGATCCCCAACCGTGCGGCCACATGGAGCGGTGGGGTCCATGTGGTGCTGGGCTCTGTGCCCAGCCCTGGAGTTTGAGTCATTTATCAGGTGGCCAATATCAACCGCCCTGTGCCAGGACCTGGAAGGTGGCTGAGGAAGAGGGGCACACGGTCGCTGCTTCTCTGGAATTTAGAGTTCAGGAAAGCAGGCAAATGATGGAAATGTAAGGGACCCTATATACAGCTTTGACATGTGTCCTAAAGGACAAGAAGGAGGGCAGAGACAGAGGGTAAGCCGTGGTCTCAGAGACCTGTCAGATGGGATGTCAGGATCCTAAAGAGGTGATGTTTAGACCCGACCCCTCAAGGGAGGTCGATCAGATTTGGGCCAGGGGTGCGTGGTGTTGAATACCGCAGCCTCTTAGGGCAAAGTCCCCGCAACCTACAGCCCTCAGTCCAAATCCAGTCCTCCACTTGTTTTTATAAATAAAGTTTTATTGGCACAGGCACGCCCATTCATTGAGTACCGTCTATGGCGGCTTTTGCTCTACAAGGGAGGGCTGAGCAGAGACCACTTGGCAGCCCAAAAGCTAGACATAGAGTATTTGGCCCTTCACAGAAAAAATTTGTGCTCATTTCAGACTTAGAGACAGTGAGAGGTGACAGCCTCCATATACCCGCTCTGTTCCTGCGACAGAATCGTTCTCTCATGGGGCATCCCTCAGTGCCCAGATCCACCTTGGCCCTCAAAGGCCCCTGATTAGGCGCTCTGTACCTAGCGCACCCCCCCCCCCAACCCCACAAAGAGCTCAGTGAGAAGAAAGGGACTTTGGCCTGGGCCCTTCCATCCAATCGTCATCCATCCACTGGGGGCTGTTTCCTCCACACCTGGAACATCTCTGCTCATCCTGCTGATTGCTGGCAGGAGGACCAAACACCCACTGTGTTCAACCCCTCAGGCTGCCCCCACCCCCTCAGGTCACCCCAGTGCAGAGAAGGACAGCGAATTTAGGCCTCCCTTGGCCTCTGCAGCCTGCGAGTCCTGGCTCTAACCCCCGCTGTCACGATTCACGGCTTTTATGACAGTGCTGAAATCTGCATGCCTGCTGCCCCATCTCCCCGTCACCAGCTGTCCCCCCCTACTCTCCTGGCCACCCATTCTGGCTGCCCCCCCGCCCCGGCGAGGCTGCTCGGGGACACAGAGTCACAGCCCCGAGATCACCACCAGGGAGAAAAGCTCCCAAAGACCCCAAGGCCTGGAAGCCAGGCTCAGAGAGCCCTGCAGCTCTCGGCTGGGCTGGGGGACTCACCTCGGAGCTCCGGCACCTGTGCTAGGGAGCGTTATCTATGGGTTAGATTACTTCGTGCTTTTGCTCCCTTAATGGAGAAAATAAGAATTATTTGCTGCCACGGACGGCCAGCCTGAGGGGTGACACAGCGGCCGGCGGAGGCGAGGCCGGGAGAAGTGAGTGGGTGCCTGACGTCTCCCTGAGGTGACGGGGACAGATGGCTCCCCTCCCAGCAGCTTCCGGGGGATGGGGAGGGACCTCCCAGGCAAGACAGCCTCCCTCCCTCCTCTTCCAGGTGGCCTCCACTGCTCTGTTGCCCCCAGCTTAGTTTCAAAGGACCATTAACTGGTGGCTTAAAACAACAGACATTTATTCCTTCCGGTCCTGGAGGAGGTCGGAAGTCCGAGACCAAGCTGTCACAGGGCCACACTCTCTCCGGATGCTCCAGGGGAGAATCCTTCCTGCCTCTTGCAGCTTCTGGTTTCCCCAGGTGTCCCTTGGCTGTGGCCGCATCCCTCTCCACCCTATGTCTTCACACGGCCGTCTCTCTATGTGTCCGTGTCTTTTCTCTGTCTCCGATGTCCCTCAGCCTTTCTCGTACAAGCACGCCAGTCACTGGATTTAGGGCCACCCGGATAATCCAGGACCGCCTCATCATCTCAGAACCCTTAACGTAGTTACATCTGCAAAGGCACTTTTTCCAAATAAGGTCATAGTCACAGGTTCCGGGAAGTAGGGTGTGAGAGTGTTTTGTGGGGGGGAGGCCCCAGGCAAGCCACTCCGGTCTCCTCCCCCACCACAGCCCCAGGGACCCCTGCTGTAGCTCTCTGGTCCCATGACCATCCCCCTACTTGATCGTGAGCCCCGTGAGCATAAGGACACAGTCTCGGTGCCATCAGCACCCCCCATGGGCCTGACAGGCGGATGGATCCTGAGGAACATGGTTGGTGACCTACAAGGGCTGGTGGGAGAGGGTATAAAAGAATTAGGGGGAAGGGGAACCAGTAGCTGGAGTGAAGTGGGGTGACTCGCTCTGAGTACACCTCTTTGAAATAGCTCTGACTCTTACAATCACGGTCCTGTCTCACATACCCCAAACAATAACTAACTAACGTCAACCAGAATGTGGTGGGAACCCCAAAAATGGAAAACAGTAACACATGAACCCAACTGTGCTCTAAATGAAGGGGGAGGGAGAGAGAAAGGAGCTGATCAAAGTAACTTGGAAAACAGTGTTTTGACTGGATACTGTTAGGCTAGAAACAAAGATACCTATACACCAATGCTGTATTCCAGTAGAAACTGGTTCTCCCAGGTAAGCTATGCTGTAGCTCATTTATCTGAATCCCGGGGTTGAACAAATGAGTAAATAAATTGTAGGTGATGAGAGCCAGGTTCCTCTCAGAGAAAGCAATTACAAGGAAGTCAAGAGGATGGGAAGCTAGAACAAACCTTGTGCTAGCTGGAATCAGAAGTCCCAGTATTAATTCATGGTCCTCAATATAGAGAGAAAGATTAGATAGATAGATAGATAGATAGATAGATAGATAGATAGGTAGGTAGATAGAGTCAGATAGTACAGTTAGACACAGAAGTAAATAGTAAATATAGGTGTGTGTGTATGCTTGGATACTCTGATGCCCCGATAGCAACGAGCACACCTGGCACCTGGACTTTGGTTTCTAAGTACCATTCTCTAAAAAACGGAACCAGAACTCCTTGGAGAAGCCATTAACTTTATGCCTGGGGCAGGCAAAACACAAGTCTGGTGCATCTTGAGTTGCCAGAAAGGAAGGAAATACTAAAAAATTTTATAAATATATATATGGGACACAGAACTCAAACCAAAGCCACTCCCAATAACGAACACTAGAAGAATTTGAACAATAAAATAAATGATAGTATTGGATTATAACCTAATAGAATAGAATAAATAACTGAATTAATACATACAGGGACTGGCGGAGAAGGGACAGCTCTTCCTTACAGATGAATTCTGATCAGTTAACGTAGGGGTGAAAGTTAACGTTCAAACCGTTCACATTCAGTCACTCAGCAAATGCTGGCGGAGGGCCTTTGCTGTCCTGGCTCTGTTCTGGGAGCTTGGGCTATACGGGGGAAGAAGATAGGCAAAAAAAAAATCCTGTCCATGGGAGCTCACTGCCTCTCAGGAGAGGCAGATAGTGTGAATAACCAAACTATGGAACAGGTTAGAAGACTATAAATGCTACATGAAGAAAAGAAAGTAAGAGAGATGAGGGTGGAGAGTCGGGTTACTATTTTATATAGAATGTTCAGAGTCTCACTGAGAAGGTGACATTTGAGCAAAGACCTGAAGGAAGTGAGGGAGTGAGTCAGGTGTACATCTAGGGGAAGAGAGCTCCCGTGCAGGGCATAGCCTGTGCAAAGGCCCTGGGGCAGGACCATAACTGGTTCATCGGAGGGACAGTGAGGAGGCCCGTGTTTCTGGAGCAGAGTGAGCGAGGGGGAGAGAGGGAGGAGGAGAGGGCAGGGAGGGGACGGGGCAGGTCGTGCAGGGCCTTGTGGGCCATGGGGAGGACTCGGGCTTTTACCCCCAGGAAGGTGGGAGTCCTGGAGGACTGGGGCAAAGGAGGGGCAGGACCTTATTCAGGTGCCCACAGGCTCCCTCTGGTGGCTGCGGCGGGGAGGACAGACTGTAGGTGGCCAGGGCAGGAGCCTGGAACCAGGGTGGAGGCAAGTGAGTTGGTCCAGATAGGTAATGATGGGGGCTGGATCAGGTGGAATCAGAATGACCATTCTTTGGGTTTAACAGCGTGGGGGTCCCTGCTGACCCTGAAAAGGGGCAGTTAGGGTAGAGCAGGGGCATGAATGACTGGTTGGAGAAGGGTCCACATTTTTACACAAAGAATTGCCCTGTTCTTTGGTAAAAAGTAATATTCCATAGTGCAGATGGACTGTTAATTTGTTTAATCAATACCCTATTGATGGACTCGGAGGTTATTTCCAATTTTTCCCAATTATGAGCTATGCTATAGCAAAGCAGTTTTGTTATTACGTGTGCATGTTTCTCTAGAATAAATATCTAAAAACGGGGGTGGGGAGGGGAGGACTGATGGGTGGAAGCTTCTGTCATTTTACTTTTAATTCCTGCAGCCAGGTGACCCCCCCAAATACCTTGTGCACCCCGACGTGCATTGGAGGAGGATGCCTCCTCCCCGTACCTTCCAGGATGAAAGCTCTCACCTAGCCTGTGATCCCCATCTATCGGATCGGTAAAAAGCTATATCTGATCATGGCCTTAACATTTATTCCTTTTATAATGAGTCAGGTTGAGCATCCTTTCAGATGATTAAAAGCCTTTTGTCAGAACTGTCTTGAAACACAGAATTTTAAAATTCCCCGATGACCATTTCCTGCCAGCGAGAGGGCTGATTTGATGTTCAATCTTTCACCGTGCTGTATCCATCCAGCCCCGCGTCACTGGCTGAGCTGTGGGTCAGGGGCCACACCCAGGCTTACCCTTCTCTTATTTGATTCTGTGAAATTAGAAAAACCAAGCCCATAATTACTGAGTAGTGAGACTGTCAGCAAACGGCTGGTGGCTGGACATCAGCTCAAACTAGGACGGGGAAAATGCAGGCATGTCTTGCCAAAGACCCCTGTCTATCACTGCAGGCTGGAAAAAACTGGTCCTTGCCATTTGGGGAAGGATCACACACTCCACACCCCAAGTTTGGTTGTGTTAACGCTGCAAAGATCCCACATTTGTGTCTGCTGAAGTGTATGGATGTGGTTTTAAAATATACCCCCATGATGAATCATCCGTCTTCTTCTCCAGCAGGAAAAGAAAATCATCACTGAAGGCTCAGACCTCTGGTGACGGAGCTCCATTTTCTTAAGAAACCCCAATTTGTTCTCAGAGTTAGGAATGGCAGCCCCAAAGGGATTGCCCCGGGCTTCCCGAGTGGCTGAACACCTCCCGGTCACACTCCTGGTGAGCAGCCGTCTGAAATAACAGCCGCAGACGTGGGCAGCATGATCAGTGTTGCAGAGAAATATCTCAATACGCATGTTTCAAAAACGCACGTGAGCACTTTTTCCCAGGAATGCCTGCGTCCTTCAGTGGACAGAGTCTTGTTGCTGCTGCTCAGCTTGAAGAGGGTGATGGGACTGGTTTCATAATCATTTTCATTGCTGTGTCCCCATGAGAAGGCAAGTCACTGCTACTGGCTGTTTTTGCTATATAAAGCTGTGTGGAATTTGTAGTTTATGAGCGACCACCTATTTATGTAGCCATAGCTCCTCCTGGTTGTCCCCCAAGCTGGTGGCCCTTGAGTACCCACCCCACCTCGCCTTCCCCTGGCTACCCTGTGGCTCACAGAGAAATACTTACTTGTAAAGATCCTTCCTTAGAGAAAAAGTTTTTAGTGATTAAACAAGGCAGATGCTGTTGGTGGAAAAACCCAGCAGACATCCCCAATTGCTTCTCCCTTGTCCTCCTCCTTTACATTAAAGGCTGGGAAGTCAAAGTACTTGCCTTCCCAACCTCCCTTGCAGCTATATATGGTCATATGACATGGTTCTGGGCAATGAGACATAGGCAGGGAATTCTGGAGAAGTTTTTTACTTCCTCGTGAAAGGGACAGTCAAGGCTGGTGCTGCCCTTTTTTCCCATTCCTCTTACCTCTTCCTCCCATATGGAATGTGGGCATGATGGCCAGAGCCACAGCAGCCATTTTACAAGAGAGAGGCTGAGCGATGTCCTTGACATCCTTCCTTCCTTCATTCATTCTTTGGATTGGTAGTATTTGCTTATTTACAGGGTGTAAATACTGTCACCATGGCTGAATTCAAGCTAGCAACCTGATGTCACTGATTGCAGAATCATAAAAAGAAGCACAGTAGCCCACCATTATATAGTGTTTCCACCAGATACAATAAATATAAAAAACCTGAAGAACATACATGATAGCAAAACACGGTAAAATAAGTAGCAAGTGATGAGTTTTGAATATTTATTGCTTTGTTTTTAATATAATTTATTTCATTGGAAGCTTATATAATTTTATTTTTCATAATGGCTGTGTTTAACAACCAGTTCACAACAATAATTGCCTTATTTCGCTCAAGTTTGAGAGTGGGATAAAAACGTTTGGTTGAGCCCAAAGGTCACTGAGTTTTGTTTGAAAAGTATTTCGTCCGGTTCTGTTATATTTTTTTGTGGCTCAGATTGCTAGGGGCCCCACATCATCTTTCAAGAGCATTTCCTAACTGTTGACACCAGGAACAGGGCTCGAGTGACCACAGAGCTAATAAATGCCGATCGATTGCTGTACTTTCCATTCACACTCTTTCCAGTGCTTGTGAGAATTCCTCACGCTCGCGACTTGATGAGTCCTGGCACATACAGATTCTCTGTTTCCTGTTTGGGCTGACCTGTAACTACCACTCACGCTAACAGCATCTTTCTAGGTATTTACCTTACGATTTTAGCACAGCTTTTACACCTCAATGAACCACTTCCAAGCCACTGATACAATTTTTAAATTTCTTTTTTATTAAGCCATCATTTACGTACCATAAACATATCTTCACTCTCACAGTTCTATAAGTTTGGCAAATGCATTCTCATGAATAACCACCACCCAAAACATGATATAGAACATCTCCCTCCCTCCACAGTATTGCCTCATCACCCTCCAAGCTCCAAGGCAACTGTTGATCTGTTTTCTACTCCTCTAGATTAGTGTGACCTGTTCTAGAACTTTCTGTAAATGGAATCCTGCAGAATGTAGCCATGTGTGTCTGGCTTCTTTGTCTCAGCACAGTGTACTTGAGATCCACCCTCATTGCGTGTTTCAGCAGGGAGTTCCTTTTTCATAGCTGTATAGTATTCCATGCAGGTCTGGACCACAGTTTGTTTTGTATGCTCACCAGTCCGTGGACATATGTGATTGCAAGTGAAGCCACGTGAATTCATTCATACCCACAGCTGCTTGTGGGTATTTCATGAGACTATTATCCTCAGCTTTCACTGCTTCTTACTGAACCTTCTTCAGCTGGGGTTTCCAGCATGGAGCTCTTTCAAAGAAAGTTGCAATGATTAACCTTGTATCTAATTGCAGAGCAGAGGAGGGACAATGCACGGGCGGGCCAGGGACATTCACAGCCACCAGTGTGGCTGGAACAGGGTGAGTGATGGGAGGGCGGGAGGAGACAGAGGGAGCTTGCCCCAGGGAGGAGCTTGGCTTTTGTGCATTTTGCTGGAAGAGGACTGGGATCTCTGGAAGGATTCTGAGTGGGGAAATGTTAGGATCAGCCCAGAGTGGGAGTCAGGAGACCCTGTGAATCCCCTGAAGGGCCACGATACTAAAACTAGGGGGGGGCTTCCCTGGTGGCACAGTGGTTGGGAGTCCGCCTGCCGATGCAGGCAACGTGGGTCCGTGCCCCGGTCCGGGAAGATCCCACAAGCCGCGGAGCTGCTGGGCCCATGAGCCATGGCCGCTGAGCCTGCACGTCCGGAGTCTGTGCTCCGCAATGGGAGAGGCCACGGCAGTGAGAGGCCCGCGTACCACAAAAAAAAACCCAAAGAACTAGGCGGGGCTGATGGACTAGCCCTGCATCCCCCGGGAAAGGGGTGGAGAGCAGCCCTTGAACCCCTGCCTCTGCTGGATTAAACATATTGACACCAGGGTCATGACCATCTGATAACAGAATCCGTTCAGAACAGCTGCCTGGTGACAAGTGTAATAAAGCGTATTAATGAGGCCATTATTACTCCCTAATTAAAAGCTAATAATGAAGAGTTAATTGCCTTTAAAAGATGAAGCAAGGCCGGGCTGGGATTTATCTCTGTTTGCCTTTGCTTGCATGGATAGGCAGATATTTGGGAACTAATTAATTGAATCAAATCTTACAGAAAACTAATAATCTCCTCATGCCATTTGGGCTGTTGCATTAAAAGGTGTTTGCTGCGTGTCTGAGTGTTTCCATTTTAAGGTCCTGGGTCCTCTGTTCCTGGCAGGGGGTGGGGTTGGCGAGGTGAGCGGGGGGGTGGGTCTGGGGGCCATTTGTCCTCCTGATCTGGTTCACCCTCCGCTGCCCAGAGGCTGTTCCAGGGAACAGACAGACCTGGCCGAATCTCAGATCTATTTCCATAATAATAATAATTATTATTACCTTTTATTTTGAAATAGCTTAAGACAAAAGAAGTTACCAGAAATAGTACAGAGAAGTCCTATGTCCCCTTCACCCAAGCTCCCCTATCATCCTATGTTACAGAGCTGTTCTACCTTATCCAAACCAAATTGGCGTCATACAGTTAACTCAGGCACAAGGTTTGTTCTGATTTCACCGTTTTCCTTTTAGAGTTTATATGGGGATATGTCACATGTCAGCAAGCTCAGCCTTTTAAAGTGTACAGTTCAGTGGCTTTTATTGTATTTACAAGGTTGTGCAGCCATCGCCTCTAATTCCAGAACATTTTATCACCCCAGAAAGAAACCCCGTCCCCATTAGCATCATCCCCTTTCCCCCTCCCCCAGCCCCTGGCAACCACGAATCCACCCTCCATTTCTGTGGATTTGCCTGTTCTGGACGTTTCCCATCAATGGAATCACACGCTGTGTATCCTGTGTCTGGCTTCTCTCACTGAGCATCGTGTTCTCAGGGTCCATCCACGTTGTAGCGAGTGTCAGGGCTCCTCTCCTTTTTGTGGGCAAGTTCGTGAATGAATGTATGTTTTCAATTGTCTGGGGTCTGTATTCATTTTTAATTGCACACATCAAATGCAAATATGCCACTGAACACTAGGCATAAAGCTAAATCTTTCTCCACCTCCTGCCTGTTTCCTCAGCCAGGACCCTCCTCTCAGAGGTCAGACCCTATCACATTTTGGCGGGGGGCCCTCCTACACGCTGTTCTCTGTGTGTTGACAGATGTCCACACGTCCCCAGGGAGATGCAGTCACTGTCTTGAGACTGTTTCCACGAAGATGAAATCTCAGTTCTAATGAAATTTGGCCTTGTTCCTTGTTTGTTTTTCTAGAAAATCCCCATAGAATTACCTGCATTTATTTTTCCCTTTTGCTTTTACAAATTGAGTTATCACTTAACTATAAAATGATGCTACAACCTTAAGAGTACAACTTGATGGTTTTGCATATAGAGAGAGACACCTGGGTTACCACCACCCAAACAAGTAGAACAGGGGTTGGCAAACCCTAGCCCACCAGCCAGATCCAGCCCCATGTCTGTTTCTGTATGGCCTGGGGAGTAAGGGTGTTTTTACATTCTTTTTTTTTTTTGGCCGTGCCCCTTGGCATGTGGGATCTTAGTGCCCCGACCAGGGAATGAAACCGCGCCCCTTGCATTGGAAGTGCGGAGTCTTAACCACTGAACTGCCAGACAAGTCCTGTTTTTACATTCTCTCTCTCTTTTTTTTTTTTTGCAGTACGCGGGCCTCTCACTGTTGTGGCCTCTCCCGTTGCGGAGCACAGGCTCCGGACGCGCAGGCTCAGCGGCCATGGCTCACGGGCCCAGCCTCTCCGCGGCATGTGGGATCCTCCCGGACCGGGGCACGAACCCGTGTCCCCTGCATCGGCAGGCGGACCCTCAACCACTGCGCCACCAGGGAAGCCCCATTAGTAGCTTCTTTCTTTTTTTTTTTTTTTCCATTAGTAGCTTTTGTTGCTACTTAACTTCCTTTAACATTTCTTGCAAGGCAGGTGTCCCGGTGATAACTCCCTCAGCTGTTGTCCATTTTGTGGGTGTCTTTATCTCTTCTTCATTTCTGAGGGACAGCTTTGCCGGATACAGAATTCTTGGTTGACATTTTTTTTTTCTTTCAATATTTTGAATCTGTCATCCCATTCTCTCCTGGCTTGAAAAGTTTTTGTGGAGATATCCACCTGTAGTGTTATGGCGGTTCCCTTGTATGTATGTACGGGGCCACTGGCTTTGCTCTGCAGACCATCAGCTCTGCCTACCAGACCCTCCCCTCCAGCCTTGCTGGGTTTCACAGCCCCCCAGCTGTTACCAGTCAGGCCTTCTGGTCCACAGGGCCCCCGCCCCAGCACCACGCAGTGGTGGGCGGGGCTATGAATTAGCGTCCCTGCCTGAGCTGGAGGGGGCCAGACGAGGCTCCAGGGCCCGCAGGGCTCCTCCTTTGAGGGTCCACGTCAGGCAGACCTGCATCCCGCCAAGTTCCTTGGTCACACTGTCACCATCCTGGTTCTGCAGATGAGCAAAGCTGCTGGCTGAGATGACTACTTGGACGCCGCAGGTAGGAACTCTGTTTGCCAAGATCCCAGGGCTGATTGTTGCAAGCCCCTCCCCCCTTCTCCATCTTGGTCCTATTCCCGTGGTCAAGCCCCGAAGAGGCCCCTGCAGTCTCTGTGGGGCGAGACCAAAGCGGGGGCTCCCAAGAAGCAACCCACAACGCTGGGGGAGCTGGATGTCCACCCTGGGTTCTCTGAGCCCACTGGAGGAGCCCGCTCGGTCGGTACTGTGCTGGCTGGGGGGAGGGGCAATGCGGTTGGTATGCCGCTGCTTCTCTTACCCTCTGATGCAGCCTGTCTTGGTCTCTGTGGCGCAGGATATGCTCAGCCTTAACTGGATGTTCTACGATATTCTCAATGGTTCCTTCTCCATGAATAGCTGTTAGTTGTTGTTTTTGTGACAGGGAGCAAAGTCGGGAATGAACTATGTCACTCTCTGGGTGGCATCACCTCCCTGTTTCTCTGCTTTTATACTCCAGGCAAGACTTGCAGGCCCCCAAACTCACCTCCTCCGGACCTTTGCACTTGCTGTTCCCTCTGCCTGGGATGCTGGACCCCTCATCTTTACCTATTTCTCTCCTGTTTCTCCTTTGGCTCTCAGTTGGAGGTCACCTCCTCCAGGAAGCCTGCCCTGCCCCCTGATTTTGCTGTGTTATGTACCCTTCTCTCTGTGTGCCCTGGTTGCCAAGGACAGCTGTGTTCACTGCTTAGATCTCAATCTGTGGGTGTGTTGATTGACTGTGCGAAGGTAGTCTGAAATCCTTAGAGGAAGATGCATCTGTAGACCAGGATGCAAGCCAGAAAAGGCTTGGTGGGACAGGAGGAGGGCTATCAGGCAGAAGGACCAGCCCGAGCAAAGGCCTGGAGGCAGGACTTGCCAGAATAGGCTTTCGGGCAAGCGGTCCATGGTCTCCGTGTGTCTGGGCGCCGCACACGTGAATCATTGGAGGTGCCCATCACTCTGCCCCCATCACACTGCACATGTGTGCCTCGTGGCCACTCGCCGGGGCCCTGGAGCATGGTGAGAACAGTCAGCGAATGTAGATCGCGCTTCTGCCCACCCTGTGGTTGGTAAGGCTGATTGTTTCAATTCAGCTTCTGCCAGGGTCATGGGCAATACAGGAGGCGTAGGTTCCTAACTCTTGAAGTTCCGTGCGCCCCTTATGGGCAGATGGGGCAGTGGCTTCTGCAGAGGTCCCCGAGCTGCCTCACTCTTAGTGCTTGGGGTCTCCCAGGGAGTCATGTGATCTCGGGTGAGTTTCTGCTGCTGGGAAGATTTGTCATATATAAGACCACAGACCTCAGCCCATTCTTTTTTTTTTTTTTTAACTTTTTATTTTGGAATGATTCTAGATCCAAAGGAAGTTGCCAAGATTGTACAGAGAGAAACAGTATACAATTATGTATATGATTATATGTATCTTACATAACCCACCCTTAGTATAATATCCAAACCAGGAAACTGACATGGGTACCTTGTGTCTCATTCTGTGCAATTGTATCACACACGTGTGTTGACTCTTGTAACCACCATCTGGATACAGATCTGTTCCATATCCACAAAGATCTCTCCTCCATCTCTATAATTTTGGTTATTTCAAGAATGTTGTATAAAGGCAAGAGTACAGTACGTTGTGCTTTGAGATTGCTGTTTTTACTCGGAGTAATGCCCTTGAGGTTCATCTAAGCGTCTGTGCCTTTTCTTTACTGAGTAGTATTCCCTGGTGTGGATGGACCATGGTTTGCTTAATGGGTGAATCCCTGTTGCAGGACATTGGGGTTGTTCCCAGTTTTCATCTATTACGAATAAAGCAGCAACAAACACTCATGTCCAGGTTTTTGCAAGGACATAAGTTTTTATTTCTCTGGGATAAATGCCCAGGAGTACAATTGCTGGATCGTATGGTAAGTGTTTTGTGTTTTAAGAAGCTGCTGAGCTGTGTCCCACAGGGGCTGTACCATTATACATTCTCACCAACAGAACATGAGATCCAGTTTCTCTGTACTCAGAGCAGCTTTGTTTTTTTTAAATTTTTTTTTAAAAAATTAATTAATTAATTTATTTTGGCTGCATTGAGTCTTCGTTGCTGCGTGTGGGGCTTTCTCTAGTTGCGATGAGCGGGGGCTACTCTTTGTTGCATTGCACGGGCTTCTCATTGCGGTGGCTTCTCTTGTTGTGTGCAGAGCACAGGCTCTAGGTGCACGGGCTTCAGTAGTTGTGGCATGCGGGCTCTAGAGCGCAGTCTCAGTAGTTGTGGTGCACGGGCTTAGTTGCTCTGAGGCATGTGGGATCTTCCCGGACCAGGGCTTGAACCCGTGTCCCCTGCATTGGCAGGTGGATTCTTAACCACTGTGCCACCAGGGAAGCCCCTCAGAGCATCTTTGATCTCCATTCAGGCTTGTCCTGGAAACCCCACATCCCAGGGGTTTTGTTTTGTTTTTGTTTTCAGAGGTGGTTTCCTGGGCCCCAGGGACAGCCTTTGGAAGAGGGGGGAAATGTGGGCCTGTGATTCTATTTCAGGGTGAATTCTGCCATGGACTGAATGTGTCCATCCCCCACTCCCGAATCCCTATTTTGAAACACTAATCCCCAGTGTAATGGTATTTAGAGGTGGAGCCTTTTAGAGGTAATTGGGTTTGGATGAGGTCATGAGGGTGATGCCCCCATGATGGGATTAGTGTCCTTCTAAGGAGCTGAAGGGACCAGAGCTCTCTCTCTCTCTCTCTCTCTGGGCCATGTGAGGACATAGCAAGAAAGAGGCCATCTGCAAGCCAGGGAGAGGGCTCTTGCCAGAACCCAACCATGCTGGCACCCTGATCTCGGACTTCCAGCCTCCAAAACTGTGAGGAATTAAGCCGCCCAGTCGATGGTATTTTGTTATGGCAGCTCAAGCCGACTAGGACAAGTTGGAAAGCTCCCAGCCCCTGGAGCTCTGAGCCTTCCTAAGCAATCTAGGATCCAAGATGCTACCAACCACCAGACAGAACATCCACACAAATCAGGTGCCAGAATTTGAAACACATAATTGCAGGCATTCACTGAGGAATTTATCTTAGAAAACAAAATATGCAATTTGTTTTATCCTATGGTCCGTACAGTTTTAGTCTTCAGCTATGCGCGAATCTTTAAGTAAAGTAAAAGAAACCATCAACTGTTGGGGACAATTTTGGCATATTTTTCTCCCAGCATATTGCACCCTCTCTCTGCACACACCTCTCTCTGCCTCTTTGATTTTATGGTGCTAATAATCACAGGGACTTTTGGCGCGCACACACACACACACACACACACACACACACACATGAGGTTCTATTAGTCTTGCCAAGAGCCTCTGTTTCTTAACCCATTGCTAATCAGATCTAATCTTTTGGGTTTTTAACTTTTTTTTTTAATAATAATTATAGATGGACAGGAAGTTGCAAAAATAGTACATAGTGTCCTGTGTACCCTTCACCCAGCTTCCCTCAGTGCTGACATTTTTTTATGGCTCTAGGGCAATATCAAATCCAGGAAATTGACATTGGGATAGTACTCTTAATTAGATGATGATATTCAGATCTCATTGTTTTTTTGACGTGTGTGTGTGTGTGTGTGTGTATGCAGTTTTATTCCATAGATGGATTTGTGTACCCATCAACACTGTCAGGATCCAGGACTTCTACTTCTCCAACTCCACAAAGCAATTCTCTCATAATATTTCTTTTTTTTTTTAATTTTATGGAAGTATAGTTGATTGACAATATTGTGTTAATTTCTGCTGTACAGCAAAGTGACTCATTTATACATATATATATTCTTTTCATATTCTTTTCCATTACGGTTTATCACAGGATATTGAATATAATTCACTGTGCTATACAGTAGGACCTTGGTTTTTTTTTTTTTTGGCTGCGTTGGGTCTCTGTTGCTGCACGCGGGCTCTCTCTAGTTGCGGCGAGCAGGGGCTACTCTTCGTTGCAGTGCACAAGCTTCTCATTGCGGTGGCTTCTCTTGTTGCGGAGCACGGACTCTAGGCGTATGGGCTTCAGTAGTTGTGGCTCACAGGCTTAGTTGCTCCACGGCATGTGGGATCTTCCCAGACCAGGGCTCAAACCCGTCCCCTGCACTGGCAGGCGGATTCGTAACCACTGCACCACTGGGAAAGTCCCTAGGACCTTGTTGTTTATCCATCCTATATATAATAGTTTACATCTGCTAACACCAAACTCCCAATCCTTCCCTTCCCCATCCCCTCTCCCCCTTGGCTGTTCTCTATGTCTGTGAGTCTATTTCTGTTTCATAGATAAGTTCATTTGTGTCATATTTTAGATTCCACATATAAGTGATAGCATATGGTATTTGTCTTTCTCCGTCTGACTTACTTCACTCAGTATGATAATCTCTAGGTCCATCCATGTTGCTGCAAATGGTGTTATTTCATTCTTTTTTATGGCTGAGTAGTATTCCATTGTATATATGTACCACATCTTCTTTACCCATTCATCTGTCGATGGACATTTAGGTTGTTTCCATGTCTTGGCTATCGTGAACAGTCTTGCTCTGAACATAAGGGTGCATGTATCTTTTCGAATTATAGTTTTGTCTGGGTCTATGCCCAGGAGTGGGATTGCTGGGTCATGTTCTCACGCTAGTTTTTTATATTAACCCCACCTGTGCTCCCCTGCCCCCAGGAAACACTAATCTGCTCTCCATCTCTTTGGTTTTGTCATTTTGAGAATATTGTATAAATGAAATCAGACAGCACATAACCTTCTGTGATCGACTGTCTTTGCTCTGCGTGACTGCCCTGAGGTCTGTGCAGGTTGCTGTGTGTATCGATCAGTTTTCCCTTTTTATGGCTGAGTAATATTCCAGGTATCGGTTTGCCAACATGTGTTCACCCGTTCAATCACTGAAGGACGTTTGGTTTCCAGTATTTTGCTCGTATGAGTGGAGCTGTTATGAATATTTGTGTACACTTTTTGGTATGAACATATGTTTTCATTGCTCTGGGATAAATGCCCAGGAATGCATTTGTCAAGCTGTATGGCAGCCACATGTTTGGTTTTTAAAGAAATTGCCGATCCGAGGTCCAAAGTCGCTCTACCATTTTACATCCCCACCAGTAACAAGTGAGAGATCCAGTTTTCTTGCAGCCTCCCCAGCATCTGGTATCGTCACCATTTTCTGTTTTAGCTCTTCTAATACATGTAATCGTATCTCATTGTGGTTTTAGTTTTTTTTTTTTTTTTGTACGTGGACCTCTCACTGTTGTGGCCTCTCCCGTTGCGGAGCACAGGCTCCGGACGCGCAGGCTCAGCGGCTGTGGCTCATGGGCCCAGCCGCTCCGCGGCATGTGGGATCTTCCCGGACCGGGGAGCGAACCCGTGTCCCCTACATCGGCAGGCGGACCCTCAACCGCTGCGCCACCAGGGAAGCCCCTCATTGTGGTTTTAGTTTACATTTCCCTAATGTCTAATGATGCTGAACATCTTTTCATGTGCTTTTTGGCATGAGATCATTCTCTTTTTCCAAAAACAGAAAAAAAATTAACTGAGGTTTTCCATACAGTAAAGAGTGCGTATCTTCAATGTATGTCTTTTTATTTATTTATTTTTTGGCTGCATTGGGTCTTTGTTTCTGCACGTGGACTTTCTCTAGTTGCAGCCAGTGGGGGCTACTCTTCGTTGCAGTGTGCAGGCTTCTCATTGCGGTGGCTTCTCTTGTTGTGGAACATGGGCTTCAGTAGTTGTGGCACGCAGGCTCAGTAGTTATGGCTTGAGGCCTCAGTAGTTGTGGCACACGGGCGCAGTAGTTGTGGCTTGCCGGCTGTAGAACGCAGGCTCAGTAGTTGTGGCACACGGGCTTTGTTGCTCCGCGACATGTGGGATCTTCCCGGACCAGGGCTCAAGCCCGTGTCCCCTGCATTGGCAGGCAGATTCTTAACCACTGTGCCACCAGGGAAGTCCCTATTTATTTATTTTAAATTGAAGTATGGTTGACCTAAAATACTATATTGGTTTCAGGTGTACCACATAGTAATTTGATATCTTTATAGAGTATATTCCATACAAAGTTACAATAAACTATTGACTCCATTCGCTGTGCTCACATGTGACTATTTAAATTCAAATTAATTCAAATTCAATAGAATTGAAAATCCAGCTCTTCAGTCATGCTGGTGACATTTTATGTGTTCAATGACCATGTGTATCTAGAAGCTACTGTATTGAACAGCACAGATAGAGACCATTTCCATCACTGCAGAAAGTTCTAGTAAATAGTGCTTTTTGGGACTTCCACACCCTCGTCCACAAGGCCCCCTATTCTTCTTAGGAAAGACTCCTCAGTGTCAGTTTCAAGGTCCAGCATCCATTGCCTTCACCTCTTGGACCTTGCTCCACGCCACACTCTTCACCCCCAAATTCTTCAAAGGCACCAAGCCCCTTCCACCTCGCAGGCCTTTCCCTGGGCTGCTCCCTGGAGCACCTTCCGCCCCCCGTTCTCCTGGCCAACTCCAGCTCATCCTTTGGGTCTCAGCTTAAATGCCACCTCCTCCAGAAGCCTCTCCTGATGCCCCCATCCAGTTTGAACCCCCTGGTCCAGCTTCCTGCATCCTTCCTGTGCTCGCCTTTGGAGAAATTCTCATAGCCATGCTTATACAATTATTTGTACCTGATAATAGCGTTTGTCTCATCTGCCTGCTCCCCCAAAGGTGCCTCCCTGTATCTGGGGCACCCAGCCTGGGGCCTGGTATACAGCAGATGCTCAGTCTACAGGGAAACTCACGAGCGCCTACCTTCCTCTGCCAGGGGAGTGAAGTGTGGCCCGGATCACACAGCAGGGCCCGCTGGCATCCTTCCTGCTGCTTCCACAGTCCCCCTGGGGACCCCCTTGGCCCTTTACTCCAGAACTCCTGTAATTGAAAGCAAATGTTCCCTCCAGAAGTTTACCATATCTGTGTTCATCTTCTTCACGGGCTAATTTTATTAAAGTTCCCCAAAGAGAGAATTGTAAATTCATTAGCGCGCATCTTGGACCAGACCCTCCTGTACGCCGGGTAGAAAAAGATTAGAAGTAAGCTGGGCCCGATGATAATGAAACAGAAGATGCTCAAACATAATTCTTAATTAAACTGTAATGAGATAAGAAGTTGTTGCCGTCTTGCGGTCCTGGCCTGAGTCCCCCATGTTGTCACTGTAGCTCCGTGATTTACGATTTTCCTCCCTCAAAGATGTAATTAGTTTTTTTCTTCCCACTTAAAAAAAAAATCCAAAACATTATTTAGATTATTTAAAAAAAAACCTGGGCCACCATTGGGGGTTGTTTTTATCCTGGTGCAATAGTAACGTCAATTTAGAAAAAAATAAATGTAGGAGGCTGAAGGAGGAGGGTTCAAGATGAGAAAATGCAGTGTAATAGCAGGAGACTGTGTCCAGTTCTGCCCTGAGCCAGCCTCTTGGACTTGGGACTGGCTGGCGCTGCCACAGGGGATGCCCTTTCTTCTCTGCAGATTGGGATCATTTAGGGCCCCCTGCCTCCCTCAGAGCCACTTGCAGCCCCATGGTGCAGGAATATTTAGGGTCCACTTGGCTTCTGTCTCCTGGTCACTGAACCCTGTGATTAGGATGGGCTTGTATCTCACAGAATTGTTCGGTGGCAAGTGACAGAAACCACTTCTGTCTGTCTTGGAGGGGATGGGATTGAGTGGTAGGATATGGAGGGGGACTTACAGAATGGAAATAAGGGGCAGTCAGTTTTGCCGCATGGCCTCATGATGTCTCCCTCCCCTCCTGTCACCTGTTCCAGTTTCAAAGCCCCAGGAGAGGGTGACCCAGCCTCAACCCGGGACTGCTCCTCACACACCTTTGTAAGGGGTCAGGGGAGGACCAGATCCTTCACTGAAAGAGGGCATCATGGCTCCCTGAAGCCACATGCAGCGAGAGGCTCCCTGGAATGGAAGCCAGGTGCAATTAAACGTGACTGCTTAGGTCCCAAATGACGACTCTGCTGTGGGACTTGCTGCAGGCTCTTTGAAGGGAGGGTTGTGGTGGAGGGTGGTGGTGGTCTGGGGTCCCCCGTCAGAACATCTATTCCTCAGGAGTGGGCTCATCACTGCCACAATGACAGGAATCATCAAAACCATTGAGCCCCCTTCTGTGCATCTGACACTGTGGTCAGTGTATCAGTCAGCTATTGCTGCATAACTAGTAATCCCAGAACTTAACAGCTTGAAAAACAATATTTCTTATCTCACAATCTCTGTGGGCAGGGCTCTGGGTGCAGCTCAAGTAGGTGCCCTGCCTGAGGGTCTTACAGGTTATAACAAGGTGTCGGTCAGGGGCTGCCACCTCATCTAAAGGCTCAACTGGCAAGGAGCTGCTTCCAAGCTTCCTCCATGGCTGTTGGCAGGATTCAGTCCTCGTGGGCTGTGGGACTGAGGGCCTCAGTTCCTTGCTGGCTGTGGGCCACAACCCAGTGTCAGTAGATTGGCATTGCTGTGTGGCAGGCAAACGGACCCAAGGTCAATTTGGTAACATGGTGAGGCAAGGAGAGTACAGTGTTTATTGTAGGTGCCAAGTGAGAAGAATGGGCAGTTCATGTTCAAAAGACCCGAACGCCCCAGGGGCTTTCGGGGAAGGGCTTTTAAAGGCAACATTAAGGGTGTGGGGTGTGGGGTGTAGGATCAGCTTGTGGACCTTCTTCTGATTGGTTGGTGGTGAGGTAACAGGGTGATGTTTCAGGAATCTCCGTCATCAGCCTTCTGGTTCCAACCAGTCTGGGGTCTAGTGCTTGTGGTCAGCATGTAGTCACCATCCTCCACCTGGGTGGGGGGTCTTAGTTTCTGCAAAACAACTCAAAGATATTGTGTCAGGTTGTTATGTATATCCCTTGAGGAGGAACGAAGACACTGTTTTATCACTGAAGTATTGTTTAAGCTATTATTACTTTTCTTGCTTGACTGTTTTTCCTTTGTTTCTGCATCCCCTTACTTCCCTAATTAATAACTGCTGTGCCAGCTCTTTGGAACTCGGGGAAAGCCTAGGAGACTAGAGCTTTCCCAAACGAGAAGCAGGGGACACAGAGGGGATTTTGTACCCAGGAGAGTCCTGCCAGTTTCAACCAAAACCCAGTAGACTGGCTTTGCTGTGCACGGGCGAGGGGACCCAAAATCGGTTCAGTAACAATTCATTCACCTAGTCAACAGATACTTATTGTGCAACTACTATGTGCCAGGCCTCTGCTGGGTGCTGAGGACCCAGCAGTGACCAAGAGAGACCAGATCCCTACCTTTAGGCACCTCACGAGCTAGTAGGGGGAGACCAACGTTCAATAAATAACCACACTCCGAAATATAAAATCACAACTGTGAGCACCACTGGGAAGGAACAGCGGGTTAGGAGGATGGTTTAAGGGAGATCGACCTGGTCTGGGGGGTCAGTGAAGACTTCTGGAAGAAGTTTGAGCTGGGAGCTGAAGGATGCATGTGGGGTATGGGGCTGGACAGGCCACAGAGGAGTGCGCCAGACAGAGGGGACATCTCGGGCAAAGGCCCCGAGGTGGGACAGGAAGAGGGGCTGGAGGGAGGCCGAGAGTTAGGAGTTTGCCTCAGGAGGCCCTGAAGGTTAAAAAAAGTAATTTTTTTTTTTTTTCTTTTTTGGCTGCATTGCTCACAGCTTGTGGGATCCTAGCTCCCTGACCAGGGATCGAACCCAGGGCCTCAGCAGTGATAGTGCTGAAAGTGCTGAGTCCTAGCCACTGGACCACCAGCAAATTTCCTTTTTTTGTAGTTTTATTGGAGTATAGTTGACTTACAATGTTGTGTTAATTTCTGCTGTACATTAAATTGACTCAGTTATACATATATATACATTCTTTTTCATATTCTTTTCCATTATGGTTTATCACAGGATATTGAATATAGTTTCCTGTGCTATACAGTAGGACCTTTTTATCTATCCTATATATAATAGTTTGCATCTGCTAATCCCAAACTCCCAATCCATCCCTCCCTCCCCCTTCCTCCCCCTTGGCAACCACAAGTCTGTTCTCTATGTCTGTGCATCTGTTTCTGTTTCACAGATATACTCATTTGTGTCATATTTTAGATTCCACATGTAAGTGATATCATATGGTATTTGTCTTTTAAAAAAAAAGTTTTTTAAATTGAGTTAATTACTGGGACTTCTCTGAGGGTCCAGTGGCTAAGACTCTGTGCTCCCAATGCGGGGGGCCTGTGTTCGATCCCTGGTCAGGGAACTAGATCCCGCACGCCGCAACTAAGACCAGGTGCGGCCAAATAAATAAATAAAATAAATTTTTTTTAAAAATTGAGTGAATTACATAGCCTAAAACTCACTGCTTTATACAATTCAGTGGTTTTCAGTATAGTCACAGAGTTGTGCAACTATCACCAGTATCTGATTTCAGAACATTCTCATCACCCCAAAAGGAAACGCTGTCCCCATTCCCTCTCCCCAGCCCCTGATAACCACGGATCCACTTCCTGTCTCTGTGGATTTGTCTGTTCTGGACGTTTCACATCAGTGGAATCACACACTATGCGGCCTTATGTGTCTGGCTTCTCTCACTGAGCACCGTGTTTTCGAGGTTTATCCATGTTGTAGTGAGTATCAGTGCTTCCCTCCTTTTCATGGCTGAGTAATGCTGCACTGTAGGGTTATCCCACATTTTGTTTATCCGTTTGGCATTGATGGACATTATGGTTACTTCCACCTTTGGCTATTGTGAATCATGCTGCTCTAAACATTTCCATATACGTTTTTGTGCAAACATATGTTTTCAATGCTCTTGGGTAGATACCTAGGAGAATGGCTAGATTCTATGATAATTCTACGTTTAACCTTTGGAGGAGCTTCCAAACTGTTCTCCTAAGTAGCTGTACATCTTCATATCCCACCGATAGTGTATGAAGGCTCCCCATTCTCGTCGATGCTTGTTATCGTATTTTTTTTTTTTTTAAGTTAGCCATCCTAGTGTATGTAGTGTGGGTTCGCTCACTGTGGTTCTCATGGGTTATAAGCCTGGAGGGACACTGGAGGTAGGAAGTCACTGCAGACAGAGCTCAGATCTAGTTGATAAAGCCACTGGGCTCCGGGAGAGGATGAAACTTGCAAGTGCCCCCAGCTCTCTGGTGCTCTCCTGCCTGGTGTCCATTGTGAGGGCTCCGAGGGTGGGTGGGAGGGAGGGAGTTAAGCCAACCCAGTCCTCCCAGGACTGGGAACCATCAGCAGGGCCCCAAGACAGCAAAGTTTGCTATTCAAGAGGCTCATTCAGCCGGAGCCCCTTTCTAAAATGGCTGGAGAGGGAGGGAGGCCCTGCTGCTCCCTGCAAACAAAACTCTGAGATGGAGCGGCCTCATTCCTTCCTTTGTAGGGTCCAGCTCTGCTCTCCGTTTGGGACACTGCGGGGGTGGGGACAGCCTCGCCTGAAGCCCTCTGGCTGCAGACGCCCATTGTTTGCCCTGATTGAAATGCAAAGAGAAAATTAGAATTCACCAGCTTCCTTTCCCCTCTTTCTTCTGGATTTTAATGAATTCAGCGGTTACAGGCCGAGCAGGTGAAGAAAATGGCTTTTGAAATGTTTTTCAAAAGAACAATTTTTGTTTCCAGGCTGGTCCTCGCGTTCTACTTCGTTCGGCAGAATGTTCCTCCAAAGTTTAAGGGTCTGGGCAGCTCTTTCCCGACCCACGAACTCCCTTCTCCTTCTGGTTCATAAACTGACTTAAAGAGCCACAAATTGTGTCACCTGTTTACGAGACAGATCATCAGGAAAATACATATATGGGAGAATATATTTGCAAAAGACACAGCTGACCAAGAACTGTTATCCAGAATATACAAAGAACTCTTAAAACTCAACAATAAGCTCACCTCAGACTCAACGGTGACAAGCTGAAAGCTTTTCCTCTAAGATCAGGAACAAGAAAAGGGTGCCCACTTTTGCCATCTCTGTTTAAAATAGTCCTGGGACTTCTCTGGTGGTGCAGTGGTTAAGAATCTGCCTGCCAACACAATGAAGAGTAGCCCCCACTCGCCGCAGCTAGAGAAAGCCTGTGCATAGCAACAAAGACCCAACGCAGCCAAAAATAAATAAATAAATTTATTTTAAAAATATATATATATATGAAAAAAAAGAACTAATATTGTTAAAATGTCCCTATTACCTAAAATGACCTATAAATTCAATGCAATCTCTATCAAAATTCCAGTGGCATTTTTCTCAGAAATAGGAAAAAACAATCCTAAAATTTATATGGAATCACAAAAGACCCTGAATAATGAAGCAATCTTGAACCAGAAGAACAAAGGTGGAGACATCACACTTCATGATTTCAAACTGTATTACAAAGCTACAGTAATCAAAACAGTATGGTACTGACATTAAAAACAGACATAAAGGCCAATGGAACAGAATGGAGAGCCCAGGGACTTCCCTGGTGGTCCAGTGGTTAAGACTCCGTGCTTCCATTGCACGGGGCACTGGTTTGATCCCTGTTCGGGAACTAAGATCCCACATGCTGCACAATGCAAAAAAAAAAAGAATGGAGAGTCCAGAAATAAGTTCACGCACCAGTGGCTAACTCGTCTTTGACAGGGGGGCTAATAACACAGAATGGGGAGAGGACAGTCTTTTCAATAAATGGTTTTGGGAAGCTGGATGTCCAAATGCAGAAGAATGAAATGGGACTCTTATCTCACAGCACATATAAAAATCAACTCAAAATGGATTAAAAACTTAAATACAAGACTGAAATTGTAAGAGACCAGAAGAAAACACCGGGGAAAATCTTCTTGACATTGGTCTAGGTGACGATTTTTTTCCATATGACCCCAAAAGCAAAAATAGACAAGTGGAATTATATCAGACTAAAAAGCTTTTACCCAGTGAAGGAACTAATCAACAGAGTGAAGCAACCACCTATGGGATTGGAGAAAATATTTGCCAACAATAATCTGATGGGTTAATATCCAAAATATATGAGGAACTTAGCTCAGTAGCAAAAACACCCAAATAACCCACTTTAAAAATGGGCAAAGGACCTGAATAGACATTTCTCATGGCCAACAGGTACACAAAAAGGCACTCAACATGACTAGTCAGCAGGGAAATGCAAATTAAAACCACGAGATATCACCTCACACCTATCAGAATAGCTATTATCAAAAAGCCAAGAGATAACGAGTGTTGGCCAGGATGAGGAGAAAGGGGAACCCTTGTGCACTGTTGCTGGGAATGTCAATTGGTTGCAGCCACCATAGAAAACAATATGGAGGTTCTTCAAAAAAAATTAAAATAAAACTACCTTATGATCCAGCAATCCTAAGTGGGTATGCATTGAAATAAAATAAAAACAGGATCTTGAAGAGATATCTGCACCCCACTGTTCATCGCAGCATTATTTACAATAACAAGGCATGGAAACAACCTAAGTGTCCATCATGGATGAATGGATAAAGACAATGTGGTGTATAAATACAATGGAATATTATTCAACCTTAAAAAGGAAGGATATCCTGCCATTTGGAACAACATGGATGGTTCCAGTCTTTTTCTTTTTGATGGTTGTTCAGCAGTTAGTTGTGATTTTGGTGTGCTCATGAGAGAAGGTGAGCTCAAGGTCCTTCTACTCTGCCATCTTGCTACAGATCCCTGGAATAATATGGATGGACTTTAAGGACATTATGCTAAATGAAATAAGCCAGTCACAGAAAGATAAATACTGTATGATCTCACTTATAAAAAAAAGTTAAACTCATAAAAGCAGAGTAGAATGGTGGTGGCCAGGGGCAGGGAGGGGGATGGGGAGATATTGGTCAAGGGGTACAAAGTTTCAGTTATTAAGGATGAATAGGTTCTGTGGATCTAATGTACAGAGTGGCAAATATAATTAGCAATAGTGTATCAGATACTTAAGATTTACTCTCTTAGCAAAGTTCAAGTGTTCTCATCACACACAAGAAAAAGTAACCATGTGAGGGGCTGGATATGTAAATTAGCTTGATTGTTGTAATTATTTCACAATGCAACTTGTATCAGAACATCACTGTTGTAACCTTAAATATATACAATCTTTATTTGTCAATTATACCTCAATAAAGATGTGGGGGGGGGGCCTTCCCTGGTGGCACAGTGGTTGAGAGTCCGCCTGCCGATGCAGGGGACACGGGTTCGTGCCCCAGTCCGGGAAGATCCCACGTGCCGCGGAGCGGCTAGGCCCGTGAGCCATGGCCGCTGAGCCTGTGCGTCCGGAGCCTGTGCTCCGCAACGGGAGAGGCCACAACAGTGAGAAGCCCACGTACCACAAAAAAAAAAAAAAAAAAGATGTGGGGGGGAAAAAACAGTAAGAAAACAAACAATCCAATTAAAAATTGGGCCAAAGACCGGAACAGACACCTCATCAAAGAAAATACACAGATGGCAAATCAGCACATGAAAAGATGCTCCACATTGTACGTCATCAGGGAAATGCCTATCAAATGCACAATGAGGTATCACCACACACCCATTGAAATGGCCAAAATCCAAAACACTGATAACACCAAATGCTGGCGAGGATGTGGAGCAACAGGAACTCTCACTCATTGCTGGTGGGAATGCAAAATGCTCCAGACATTTTGGAAGGCAGGTTACAAAACTAAACATACTCAACTACACGATCCATCCATCGTGTTCCTTGGTATTTATCCGAAGGAGTTGAAAATGTATGTCCACAAAATAATTGCACTTGGATGTTTATAGCAGCTTTATTCATAATTGCCAAAACTTGAAGCTACCAAGATGTCCTTCAGTTGGTGAATGGATAAACTGTGGGACATCCAGACAATGGAATGTTATTCGGTGCTAAAAAGAAATGAGCTATCAAGCCATGGAAAGACATGGAGGAACCTTAAATGCACGTTACTAAGTGAAAGAAACCAATCTGAAAAGGCTACATACACTATGATTCCAACTATAGGACATTCTAGAAAAGGCAAAACTGTGGAGACAGTAAGAAGATCAGTGGTTACTGGGGCTTAGATGAGGAGGGGTGAATAGGTGGAGTGCATGGGATTTTTAGGTTGGTGAAACTATCCTGGATGATACTACAATGATGAATAGGAAAAAGAAGGAATCACATAATAAGAGCAACACACAACTGCATGCTAAAGAAAGAAGCCAGACCCCAAGGAGAATGTGCTACATGATTTCATTTCTGTGAATCTCAGGAACAGGCAAGACTAATTCATGGTGATATAAATCAGAACAGCCATTCTTCCTGGGGTGGCAGCATTGCCTGGGAGGGGGTGTGAGGGAACCTTCTTGGGGATGGTGCTGTCTCACAGAATACCAGAGGCTGGGTGGCTTATAAACAACAGGCATTTATTCCTCAAAGTTCTAGAGGCTGGGAGTCCAAGATCAAGGCTCCTACTAGTATACCAGCCACTTGACATCAGCAGTGGTCAAATCAGAGCAAAATCCTTACTCTCCTAAAGCTGGCATTCTAGCAACAGAGAAATATAATCAGTTTTTAAAAGATCATTCTGACTTTTGCATGGATAAAGTACAGGAGGAGGTGGAGGCTGGGAACAGGAAGCAGGAGCAGTTACCAGGGAGGAGTGGGGATGGAGAGTCATGGGATGAAGGATGTGGTGAGGGACTGGATATGGGGGCGGCAAGGGAGACAGGATTCCCTGGTCATGGCCCAAAGAAAAGACTGGAAGTCCAAGATCAAGGCACTGGCAGAACTGGTGCCTGGTGAGAACCTACCTCCTGGTTCATAGATGGCCATCCTCTCACTTTGTCCTCATATGGTAGAAGGAGCGAGGGAGCTCTCTGAGGTCTCCGTTTTAAGGGCACTAATCCCCTACACGAGGGCTCCACCCTCATGACCTAATCACCTCCTAAAGGCTCCACCTCCACATACCATCACATTGGGGTGGGGTTCAATATACCAAGGGAGGGGGCACATACAGACTATATAGCAAGCTGGAAACATTCTAATTATCTTGATCCGGGTGGGTAAGTAGATGTAAACATTCATCCAGCTGTACACTTAATATTTGGACATTGATGGTGTGTAAATTATACCTCAATTTTTTAAAAAGATAAGAGGAGGTTAGCAAGAGGTGGGGTGGTTGTGATAAGTAACACTCAACTGTGTATTTTTGCCTGGACCTGAACAGTAGAATTAAGAGAGAATTAAAACAGAACGTCCTTATTTTCAATTCAGAGTTATCTAGTGCCATTCCCTGGGCCATCTAAAATCATCCCCCTTCCCACAGATTCTACTTACCTTCTGTGCTTTGGTTCCCAAACTTGGGAAACCAGGTACACTGGTTTGCTTGTGCTGCTGTAGCAAAGCCCCACTGGTGGGGCAGCTTAAATAATAGACATTTATTGTCTCACAATCTGGAGGCTGGAAGTCCAAGATCAAGCTGTCGGCAGGGTTGGTTCCCTCTGATGCTTCTCTCCTTGGCTTGCAGATGGCTGTCTTCTCCCTGTGTCCTCACATGGTCATCCTTCTGTGTGGGTCTGTATCCTAATCCAGCGGTCCCCAACCTTTTTGGCATCAGGGACCAGGTTCGTGGAAGACAATTTTTCCATGGACGGGGTGGGTGGTGGGGTGGGGTGTGGAGATGGGGGGGATGGTTCAGATGGTAATGTGAGCAATGGGGAGCAATGGGGAGCGGCAGATGAAGCTTTGCTTGCTTGCCCGCCGTGCACCTTCTGCTGTGTGGCCCGGTTCCTAACAGGCCGTGGACTGGTACTGGTCCATGGCCTGGGGGTTGGGGACCCCTATCCTAATCGCCTCTTCTTTTAAGGACACCAGTCATACTAGAGTAGGGCCCACCTTAATAAACTCATTTTTAACCTAATCACCTCTTTAAAGACAGTATCTCCAAAGAGCCACATTCTGAGGTCCCGGGGCTTAGGACTTCAACATATGACTTTTCAGGGACACAATTCAGCCCATAACCAGCTGGTTTAACTCAGTGTAGAACCAGAAGAAAGATTCAGCTGGCTGGACAAAGGCTTGAGCAGGGGCAGTCTCCAAGTGGGTGGGGCAAATCGTCCTGGCAGTACTTCCCTCACTTCAGAAACAGCTGTTTGTAGTCTATGGAATAGTGGGGGAAGGTTGACACCCGCTGGAGCTGGCTCAAGATGGCTCTATTATCTCCCAAAGATTCATCTGGTGGAGGAGCCTGCAAGTTGGGCCTGAGTGGAATTGCTGGGATAACAGCTGTCAGTCAAGGGCACAGCCACCAGTCCTCTTCCTCCTCTAGGAGTCTGTGTCCAGCTCCCCCAACCCTGGCCGGGGTGTATGAACATTAAAACTGTCCTTTGGAGGGGAGGGCCCATTGTCAGCCTGTCTGGGCCCCTCACATCAATCAAAATGTGTTGCGTCTGCCATGCTGTTTTCAAATGCCATGCTCTCTGACTGGTCCTTGCATGAGTTGTGCCTTCTTCCAGGAGCCTTTCCTCTCCACAGTGAAGAAATTAAAATCCTTCTCGCCTTGACCTCTGGGAAGCCTTTCCTGACCACCCTCCCAACTATGTACCCATTGACCCCATGTATTCCACCTGGCAGAAAAGAACAGAAATGTCCTGTTTATGGGTCTGTCTCCCCAACTTGGCAACAAACCTATGAAGGCAGGGGTTATATCTTATGCATTCTTAAATACCCAGTTCCCAGTGCAATGTTTGTTCAATTCCTGGCCCGGCCATTTTTCAGGCTGTGTAACCTTGGGCAAGTTACTTAACCTCTCTGTACCTCAGGTTTCTCATCTGCAAAAAGGGGGTGATAATACTACTTTGTCACTGTGGTGTAAAAACACCACAGTTACCACTCAATAAACAGGAGCTGTTTTTCTATGATTGTGACAGGGACCCCAGGGAAGATGGCATAGTTAGCAAGATATAGCTGTGCTCTCATGTTTGCGGGCTGCTGCTGTCTGCCCACGATGAGCTAAGTGTCTGGATGGAAGGGCTTTATTTTTTTTTAATTCATTTTAATCACAATTACCGTATAAATGCATTTTCCATCATGAAAACAAAATTATTATAAGAACTAAAGTTCTCTTTCACTCATCTTTCATCCTAGTCTGGTCTTTGCCCTCTGTTCTAGTTTATATTGCTGTACAACCTCCACCCCCAACCTCCTGTTGTAAGCTTCAGTCATTTTGTTATGCTCATGGTTCAGTCATTTGGACCAAGAGTGGTGGGGATGACTTGTTTCCATTACGTGACCTCTGGCACCTGAGCTAGGAGGCTAGGACTGCAGACCAGGGCAGCTATATGTGGCCTCTCTGTGTGGCCTGGGCTTCCTCACAATATGGTGGGGATCCAAGAGAGCATCCTGAGAAGATGCTTCCAAGAAGTGAATGTCTCAAGGGAACCAGGTGGAAGCCGATAGCCTTATATGACCTCATTTACAACCTTTCTTTTCTTATTGTGTTAAAATAACATAAAATTTACCATTGTAATAATTTTAAAGTGTGCATCTCAAAAAAAGTGTACAGCTCAGTGGCATGAAATATGTACACATCCCCATAACTCTTTTCTTCTTGTAAATCTGAAATTCTGACCCTAATAAACACTAATTCCCCATTCTCCCCACCTCCCAGCCCCTGGCAATCACCATTATGATGTAGTGTCTTTTTTTTTTTTTTTTTTGATGTAGTGTCTTTTTTTATTTACAGTTTCTAATTGGTTATTGCTGATAGTACAACCGGCTGATGACTTTAAAAAAATTATTATAACTTTTTATTTTGAAAGTTAGACCCACAGAGAAGTTGCAAAAATTCCTGTGTAACCTTTACCCAGCTTCTCCTAATGTTAGCATCTTACATAAACACAGTACATTTATTGAAACCAGGAAATTAACATTGATACAATACTAGCGACTGACTTACAGACCTTATTCAGATGTAAGCAGTTTTTAAAAAAAAAAAAAACATTTATTTATTTATTTATTTTTGGCTGCATTGGGTCTTCGTTGCTGCCCACGGGCTTTCTCTAGTTGCGGCAAGCAGGGGCTACTCTTCATTGCGGTACGCGGGCTTCTTATTGCAGTGGCTTCTCTTGTTGTGGAGCATGGGCTGTAGGCACATGGACTTCAGTAGTTGTGGCACGTGGGCTCAGTAGTTGTGGCTCACAAGCTCTAGAGCACAGCAGGCTCAGTAGTTGTGGCGCACGGGCTTACTTGCTCCGCGGCATGTGGGCTCTTCCCAGACCAGGGTTCGAACCCGTGTCCCCTGCATTGGCAGGTGGATTCTTAACCACTGCGCCACCAGGGAAGCCCCCAAATGTAAGCAGTTTTGACTCTCAAGTCCTTTTTCTGGTCCGTAATCAATCCAGGACCCATGTTGCATTTAGTCATCACATTCCCTAAGTGATAGATAAGATTCTCATTCTTTGTCTTTTATGTTCTTGGGTACGTGAAAGGGTACTGGTCAGTTATTTTGTAGAAAGTCCCTCAAGCTGAGTTTGTCTGCTTTCTCATGATTAGATTGAGGTTATGCATTCGGGGGCAAGAATATCACAAAAGTGATGTTGTGTCCTTCTCAGTTGGTATATCGGGAGGCAATGATGTTGATATGTCTCATCACTGGGGGCCTTGACCTTGATCACTTGGTTAAGGTCCTGTTGGCCAGATTTCTCTATTGTAAAGTTACTGTTTTCCCCTTTGTAATTAAAAAAATAACATGTATATACTTTGAGACTATGCAAATACCCTGTTTTTAATCCTTTTCTTTTCACCCATTAATTTTTTTTTGGGGGGGGGCTGTTTTGGGTCTTTGTTGCTGTGCACGGGCTATCTCTAGTTGTGGGGAGTGGGGGCTGCTCTTCATTGCGGTGCACAGGCTCCTCATTGCGGTGGCTTTTGTTGCGGTGTGCGGGCTCTAGGCGCGCGGGCTCCAGTAGTTGTGGCATGGGGCTAGGTAGTTGTGGCTCGCGGGCTCTAGAGTGCAGGCTCAGTAGTTGTGGCGCACAGGCTTTGTTGCTCTGCAGCATGTAGGATCTTCCCGGACCAGGTCTCGAACCCGTGTCCCCTGTATTGGCAGGTGGATTCTTAACCACTGCACTATCAGGGAAGTCCCAGGCCAATGACTTTTTATGCTGGCTTTGTTAACTGGTATTTTGTTGGATTTTCTTCTTACTTATAGTACAGTTTAAGATGATTCGTTCAAGTTGTCTGGTAGGCAGTCGTATTTCTTGCAATAATGAAAGCTTTGTCATTTTCCTATCATACTTGTAACTCATTTCTTGCTCTTGTCTTGTTGCACTGGCTGGGGTCCCTAGTATTCTATGAAATGATTGTTATGATAATGGAATTCCTTGAATCATTTCCAAGTTCACTGGATATGTTTCTAGATCAGAGACTAGCTCACTATGGCCTGTGGGCCAAATCCAGTTCACTACCTGTTTTTATAAATAAAGTTTTATTGAAACACAGCCACACCCATTTGTTTTATCTATGGCTGCATGTGTGCTGTAGCAGCCCAGCTGAGTAGTTGCAACAGAGACCTTCTGGCCTGCAAAACCTAAACTGTTTGCCCACTTTTGTTCTAAAGTTTCAGCATTGTCAATTACTTTATCAAATTAAGGAACGGTTGTTTATTTTTTTTAATCAAATGCTTTGGGGTGATATTTCTTTTTTCCGTGGATTGATTTATTATTTTATTTCAGATATACAAAAGTGATATAATGGACGCCGTATCATTAACACCCAAGTTGAAAATTAAAACATATACATTGGGGCTTCCCTGGTGGCGCAGTGGTTGAGGGTCCGCCTGCCGATGCAGGGGACGCGGGTTCGTGCCCCGGTCCGGGAGGATCCCGCGTGCCGCGGAGCGGCTGGGCCCCTGGGCCATGGCCGCTGAGCTTGCGCGTCCGGAGCCTGTGCTCCGCAGCGGGAGAGGCCACAGCAGTGAGAGGCCCGCGTACCGCAAAAAAAACAAAAACAAAAACAAAAAACAAAAAAACATATACATTGAGTTGGATTTACATGTGTACCCTTTGCTGAATGCATTCCACTTACTCCCGCCCAGAGGGAACAATTACCCTGAATTGGTTTACAGATGAGTTTTTCTAAGAGTTTTATAGTTTAAACTCTTTTACATTTAGGTCTTTGATCCATTTTGAGTTAATTTTCATATATTGTGTGAGGTGGGGGTAAAATTTCATTCTTTTGCGTGTGGATATGCAGTTGTTCCAGCACCATTAGCCGAAGAGACTTTTCCTTTTTCATTGAATGGTCTTGGCACCCTTGTCAAAATCAGTTGGTCACAGATGTATGGGTTGATTTCTGGATTGTCATTTCTATTCCACTTATCAGTATGTCTATCCTTATGCTTTATCACAGTGTTTTGATTACTGTAGCTTTGTAGTAAATTTTGAAATCGGGAAGTGTGTCTTCCAACTTTATTGTCCCTTTTCAAGATTGTTTTGCTCTTCAGATTTCTCTGCACTTACTTCCATATAAATTTGAGGATTAGCTTTGCCATTTCTGCAAAAAAATCATCATTGGGATTTTGATAGGTATTGCATTGACTCTGTAGATTGCTTTGAGTAGTATTGCCATATAGATGAGTTTTATATATTTGCCGCTTATGCATTTATCTCTAATATATTCTTGCTTTATGTGTTTTAAAATGTTCTATAATGGAGTTACACTAACTTTTCTTCCTGTGGCCCGCTTGTTTTTGCTTAGTGTATTTGAGATTTGTTTATATTGTGGTGCAGAGTTCCAACTGCTTCGTGTTCATTGCTGTATAGTATTTCATTGTATGACCAAACAGAGTTCTTTATACATTCTCCTGCTAGTGGATATTTAAAAAAAATTTTATTGGAGTATGGTTTGATTTGCAATGTTGTGTTAATTTCTGCTGTATAGCAAAGTGATTTAGTTATATATATATTATATATGTATATTTTTTCATAGTCTTTTCCATTATGGTTTATCACAGGATATTGAATATAGTTCCCTGTGCTAGACAGTAGGACCTTGCTGTTTATCCATTCTATATATAATAGTTTGCATCTGCTAATCCCAAACTCCTAATCCTTCCCTCCCCCACCCCCCTCCCCCTTGGCAACCACAGGCCTGTTCTCTACATCTGTGAGTTTGTTTCTGTTTCATAGACATGTTCATTTCTGTTATATTTTATTTTTTAGATTTATTTATTTATTTATTTTTGGCTGTGTTGGGTCTTTGTTGCTGCACGCGGGCCTTCTCTAGTTGTGGCGAGCAGGGGCTACTCTTTGTTGCGGCGTGTGAGCTTCTCATTGTGGTGGCTTCTCTTGTTGCAGAGCACAGGCTCTAGGCACTCAGGCTTCAGTAGTTGTGGCATGTGGGCTCAGTAGTTGTGGTGTACAGGCTTAGTTGCTCTGTGGCATGTAGGATCTTCCCGGACCAGGGCTCAAACCTGTGTCCCCTGCATTGGCAGGCAGATTTTTTTACCACTGCACCATCAGGGAAGTCCCTGTGTTATATTTTAGATTCCACATATAAGTGATATCATACAGTATCTGTCTTTTTCTTTCTGATTTACTTCACCTAGAATGATAATCTCTAGGTCCATCCATGTTGCTGCAAATGGCATTATTTCATTCTTTTTTATGGCTAATATTCTTGTGTGTGTGTGTGTGTGTGTGTGTGTGTGTGTGTGTGTGTGTGTGTGTATCCCATCTTTTTAATCCATTCCTCTGTTGATGGACATTTAGGTTGTTTCCATGTCTTGGCTATGGTAAAGTAGTGCAGCTGTGAACATAGGGGTGCATGTATCTTTTCGAATTATAGTTCTGTCTGGATATATGCCCAGGAGTGGGATTGCTGGATCATATGGTAACTCTATTTTTAGTTTTTTGAAGAACCTCCATACTGTTTTTCCACAGTGGCTGCACCAGTTTACATTCCCACCAGCAGTGTAGGAGTGTTCCCTTTTCTCCACACCCCCTTCCTGCTGGTGGGTATTTGATTCCAATCCTTTAAAAAATAAAAATATTATTTCCAGGTTTTAAATTTATTTTCTGTTTATAATAAAAATATTATACAGTGTCCTTTAAAAACAAAAATTCCACTATGGACAAACCTCTGCATGTCTCCTTGGCCACATCTGCCCAAGACAAGTCTCTGTAAGACGTGTAGGAGTGGAATTATCGAGTCAAAAGATTATGTACATTTTCAGCTTACTAGAGACTGTCAGTTTGCTCTCCAAGGTAGCAATTTATTCTAACTTTAATCTGAGTGGGCTTTCTAATGTTAAACCATCCTTGCATTCCATAAATCCTTCCGTATTGAGTCATAACATCCTACTCTTTTGAAGAGACGCTAGATTTGCATCGCTAGGATTTTCTTAGCCTTTTTGAATCTAGGCACGTAAATGGGATAGATTTTTTTTTTTTCTTGGCTTGTCCTGTACAGTTTGAGTACTATCTCTTTTTTTCCCTCTGTCAGCTGACATAGCTTATAAAAGATGCAAATCATCTTTTTCTTGAAGATTTGGCAAAACTCACCTGAAAAACCATCTGGGAAGGTGCCGGGTGCGGCGGCTAGATCTTTGACCATCATTTCCATGTTTTTGAAGGTTATTCACTTTTTAATGACTTGGTTTTCTTAGATTTTTTCCTATTTTATCATTTATACAGTTAGTGGTATAAAGTTGTATATATGTACTATATGCTCATCCTTTAAAATATCTCCCTTGTAAGAACTGTTGGTTCCTCTGTCATCCTTAACATTTATTTGTGCTGTCTTCTTGCCAAAGGTTTACCTCTTTTACGGGCGTTTCCAAAGATCCGGCTTTTTATATTATTTTGTTATTGTTACTGTACTTTCCCGTTTCATTAATTTCAGATTTTCTTAATAATGTTTTCCCTTGACTTTCCTTGGGTTTATTTGTCCTTTTGTGGGTGCGTGAGTTGAAAGCTTAACTAGTTTATTTTCAGTTATTTTCCTCATAAATTCATACAAGGCTACGTATTTTCCGAGTACTTTCTTTGACTACGTATTTCATTTATGTGCAGTGATCTCCCTCCCTCCATAAATGCACTTACAACTTTGAATTGACCTCCGAGTACATTTTTGGTTGCATCCCAAAGGTTTTAATTTGTAGCTGTCTTATCATTCGGTTCTAAATGCTTTGTAATTTATGTATGGCGTACCTTTGACTCATTTGTTAACACTTCCACCTATGTAAGTTTGAGGAGCTACATGTCGTCACTGATTTATAATTTTATTGCATTGTGGCGAGTGAGTGAAGCCTGAACTTTTTTTTTTTAATGGTCTAATTCATGGTCCTTTTTTTTGGCGATGGGCTCTTAGTGTTTGGACACCACATACATTCTTTGTTTGCTGGGCACATAGTCCTGTACGTATCTATTTGCTCGAGTTTGCTATTGCATTATTCATCTCAAGATCCTTATTATTTTGTCAGTTTGGTCTCTCCGTTTCGGAGGTAGCGTCAGCATCCAGCATCACTGTAGTTCTGTTCCTTTCTCCTCATGCGTATTTTAGTTTTAAACATTTCAAAGTGACGTTATTCGTTGGGGACAAAGTGTGTATTTAGGGCATTTGCACTTTCCAGAGCACTAGAATGCTTGGGCCCCTCATAGGTCCTTGCCGATGGGAGGTGGGGCTGTTCTAGGACCCTGTCCCTCTCAGCTTGGTGCTGATGTGACTGTGGTCTGGAGGAGCTCCTAGATGTCTTGAACTTTCTCACTATCACCGTGGGAACTGGCCAGATCTGGGCCCACGTCCAGGTTCCACTACTTACCATCTGTGTGATCTTGGGTGAGAAACCTGGCCCATTTGAGCCTCAGTTTTCCCACCTGTCCATTGGTGCGTTGTCAGAAGGATTGAGATTGTACGAGCCAAGCATACAGTAAATGCCCAATAAATGGGGGATGGCTGTTATGGAATCCTATGGAGGGTCAAGGTCTTGGGTGTTCCCGTTAGTGGGTTGAGGCAATTCCTCAGGGCCTTCCTCTTCCAGGAATTCGTCAGATAAATCCCCGTCTGCCACCACCTACCCCCAACTGTAGCCATGAGCATCCCAAGGGAGGAACCTCAGAGCTAAGGGTCACACACTCAAGGAGGGCAAGGTAGATCCTATTCAGACACCTTAGCCTCAGTGGGCTTGAGTGAAACAGAGAAGGGAAATGAGAGATGCATTCTTAGAGGAGCTTTTAGTACTGGGCTTTGAGGACTGAGTAGAAGTCCTATGGGCAGAGAAGCCTGTTGATAAAGTCTTGGATAATTTAGGTAGGACCAGGCTTGGGTTAGACTCTGACTTTTCTATCCCTTTGGTCCCCCAGTCTATTACTAAGAAGAGGACCCCTCCACTACTTCTTGAATTCAGAACTCAGAGGCTACTAAATGTAGTCCTTTACATGCTATTTCTTCGCCTTCCTCTCTTTACTGCCTGCTCTTCCCACCATCCCACAGGGGGAGAGTGAGGGACTTTTTTCCCATGTCAGCTCTGCTGTCACTCCCACTATCCCTCCCTCTCTACTGTCTTTCCTGCTTGTCTCCCCTGATACTCATCTCACAATTTTAAAAAAGCCTCAATCTGTAGTTTTCCCCCCATTTTCCTGGACTTGAATGCTCTCTTTTCTTGACTGTACTTGCCCGAGACTTATCTATTATGCTGTTTTTAAAGAAAGGTTTTTATTCTGTTAATGCAAAAGAACCTCAGTCATGCCCAATTAGAGTTACTTGAACTGAAAGTTTGGTTCATGTATTTTAAAAGTGGACTTGTTCTCAGAATTTGTTTTCTTATCAACATGTTCAAGGCTATGGTTTTCCTCTGGGTATCCCTTTGGCTGCATCCCACAGGTTTCATTACACAAGGTACTATCTATCTGAATCGTTCAGTTTCTTGTAATTTCTATGTTGATTCCTTCTTTAACTCATGCCTCGTTTAGAAACATGCTTTTAAAATTTCTCATTGTAGGCCTTTTCAGGGGAGTCTAACTATTACAGAATCTAATCCTGGGGCCAAGATCAGGTTATCTTGTCTAATATTTGTTCCTTGAAATTTATGAACATCTCCACTGCTGGTTTTTATTAACGATGATTTTTATAAATGTTCCATATGTGTTTGAGAATTTTAGGGGTGGGGATATAGCGTTTGGTAAATCTATTTGAGCTTATTAATGGTGGTGATCACTTTTTTGATTTACTTACTGACTGCCGGATCTGACTGCGTCTAAAAGGGATGACCCCACCCTTTCCTAGGCTGGGCCCCTTCCCTAAGACCCTCTTCTCATCTCTGGAGCATCTCTGTGAGAACAGGGGGAATCTTTCATCCATCTCAGGGTCTTAAGCCAGATGGGGAAGGGCCCCAAGCATGGCTGTAGACCCAGAATGGCTCACCCTCCATCCTCCAGGGTCTGACTCTGGCTCAGAGTAGGGCCCACTCACTGGGTGGCCTAGAGCGTGGGGAAGAATAGCCCTCCATGAACTCAGCTTTATCACTGACCCTTCTGTGGGCTGTGGATGAGACTGGCTGGGGTATGAATCCCAGGTCCACTTCGAACCACTGTGTGACTTTGCATTGGTGCCTGCCCTCTCTGTTTCCTCATCTATAAATTGGGTTGACTCCCACCTCAGAGGGCTGGCCCATGATAGATGCTCAGTGGTGGTCACAGTTATCAACAAGAGTAACTATTATCAATGAGGCAGCCCCTGCAGGGCCAGGGCTTGGGGTTTGCATTCAAGCTCTCCAGGCCCCCGGCCGCCCCAGGGAGATGGGGTAGACGAGGTGGGGGCTTGACAAAGACTCCACCACTGGCCGGGGTCAGACGATCTTCCTTTAATACAAAGTCGATTTATCTACATACACAGAGGTGGGAAAACCACCCAGCTGCTTCCGTTTGAATAAACAGTGTTGAAAGCAACGGCAGATCTGCTCTTGTACAAAGAGAAAAACTTACTTGCTCAGGGGTGGGGGCGGGGGGGGAATCCCATCCTTCTGCCCCAAAACTTGCCCCATGGTCCCAGGGGGCGGAAAGGGTCCCTGATCTGGGGCAGCACGTGGCCTCTCTCTCCCCAAAGAAGTGAGAACCTCCCGTTTTGTTCAGTCCTTCTCCTCGGGGTAGGAGACCGGGGGATGGGGGGGCTGAGGCTGCGGGGAGGGGGGGTCGCTGCCATCTCCTCTGTGGCAGCGCCCAGCCCGTGGGCTCGAGACCTGACGCTGGTGGGCCCGAGTCCCCCTGCTCTCCACCCTCACCCTTCTGGATATGTCTGAGAATTTCATTATAAAAGAAGCAAAAAAAAAAAAAAAGAAAAATCAGGAGCAAAAGGTCCTATTCTTGAGTGAGGCACACCTTCAGATGGTAGGAAAAAAAAAAAAAAAGCAAGCCACAGGGGCAAGCTTAAGCCCGCGCACGCCTGCCAACACAGCTGGTACACGAGAACGGCTGCTACAGTGAAAAAATAGACTGACTGTCTGTGAACAGAATAGGAATAAGCCAAGTTTTTCCTTTTAAATTCGTTGACTGTCAAGTCGTCTTTGTTTTCCCCCCGTTTGTTTCTTCTTTAAAAAAAAAAAAAAAGGAAAAAAAAATACACTATTAAAAAAACAGGAAATGTCACTGGATAGTTACACTGCGTTCGAAAGAGAGCTGCATCGGGTCCCCATCCCCGGCGCCCTCCAGGCTGTGGGGCAGCAAGGCTCCCCGGGGAAGGACGAGGGCCAAGTTCACAGCCCCCGCCCTTCTCCGGTTCTGGGGAAGAACCCCCTTTTGCTCACCGCCTCCCCCCTCCCCCCACCCCGGAATCTCTCGTTTTGGAATCTCGTTCTGGAAGGAAATGAGGAATGTGCCGAGTAGCGAAGGCGGCGGCCGGTCCGGGGGGGGGGGTGGCTGGGGCCACGCGGGGGTTGGGGGCTCGAGGGGCCGCGTCGCTCCCGGAGACCCTGCGGAAACACGGCCGCCGCTTCCTGTCCCGGCCGCCGGGGTCCAGGCCTCGGGGCCCGCCCGGCATGGGAGGCGTCGGGGGCCGCTGGAGTCGGGCCGGGCCGACAAGGCTCTAGGTTGCATAGTGGTCAAAGCTCCCGAGGTACTCCAGAGCCGCCTGGTAGCAGAACTGGTACTCGTCCTGCGTGGGGGAGGGGAGGGGTGGGCCTCTGTCAGCGCCTCTCCTGCTCTGAAGCCGCCCAGGGCTCCCCGGGACCCCCAGAGCAGCCTGCGCCTTCGCTGGGCTCCATCTGCCTTCTCATCTCTTAGGACGCGGCCGCTTGGCCATGCCCTGCGACACCCCCCGGGGGGCTGGCAGGCTGCCACTCCAGCTCTGTCTCCCCAGAGACGGGAGAGTTTGGAGCACATTGGTGTTTCTTTTGCTTTTAATTTTTTTCTTTTTTTTGGCCGTGCCGCACGGCATGTGGGCTCTTAGTTCCCCAACCAGGGATCCAACCCATATTCCCTGCATTGGGAGTGCAGTCTTAACCATTGGACCGCCACAGAAGTCTCTGGAGGACATTGTTAAAATGTCCCTGTGAACTCGATGGCAGGAAGCCCCTCCCTGCTCTGGGCCTCACTTCAGGATTCGTGGCCTGTGCCGGGGTCCTGGCTGAGCCTGACCTTGCTGTGACTCTGGGGCCGGGATGGACGCATCCCAGGTCAGCCCAAAGCAGGAGGGGCTGAGGACCTTCCACCCACAAGCACCCAGAGAGTGGAGGGAGGCTGTGCTCATCTCACAGGGGAGAGAACAGAGGCCCGGGCCAGCGCCGGCATGGGGCCCGGCAGCCGCCCCCCGTCCCGCCCTCACCTCCATCTGCACCATGGCTGGCCTCTGGGTCCGCAGCATCTTCACGGTCTGGAAGATGTCCACCACGCCTTCGTACCGCATCCGCTCCAGCACGATGCTGAGCGTGATGAAGACACCCGTCCTGCCCACGCCGGCGCTGTTGGGGACAGTGTGGGAGTTCAGGGGCGGGTGCCTGGGGGAGCCTGACCTAACTGCCCGATTCCCGTCCCTCCTGCTCTGATGCCTCCCAGGGATGGAAAGAGCCCAAACGGGAGTGCCTGAGGCTGTCCTCACGAGGCCTCGGTTTCCCTAGCCGGGCCGTGGGCCGGGGCTCAGGGAGCAGCTCACCTGCAGTGGACAGAGATGGGGCCGTCCTGGCCAAACTGTTCCTTGGTCTTGTGCACTTGGCCGATGAAGTCTATGAAGCCCTCCCCCGACTTGGGCACGCCCTGTTCCGGCCAGTCCGTGAACTGGAACTGCCGGACAGTCCGGGACTGTCCATCCTGGAACAAAGAGAGAGCAAGAGAGAGAGCCCAGTCTTGTTATCAAGGTCAGTGGTGGTCACGGTTGTTTTCCCACCCTCACCAAAGTCCCATCCTCCACCACCAGCCAACACCACCCTCCGTCCTTCCCCATCCTCCGCCCCATTTTCTGCCATCCACCCTGACGACTCCTTGTCCTAACACTGTCTAAGGGCACCATCTTTCACTGAGATGCTCCAATCTCGTCTTCACCACCCCAGGATGCCATGCTCATCCTCTAACTTCACCATCCAGTGACACCATATATGGCCATCGTTCACCCCCAGCCCCAAACTGCTCCTCTCTGCACAGCTCCAATCCCATCCACCACTGCTGTCTGCCGTCTTCCATCCTGTGCCGTCCCAGAGTGCACCCAACATCTGCCCTTCTTGGTCCCATTCTCCAGCTCCCTGGCATCCTCCACTCTGCACCATCTCAGGGTACAAGAGCACTGCCCCGTACCCTCACCTTCCAGCGGTGCCGTCTTCCATCCCCCACCACTGACTGCCCATTGTCTTCGACCACCCACCAGCGCCAGCATCTACCATCCTTCACCACCCCAGGGCGCCATCTTCCACCGGCCACCAGTGGAAGCTCACCTTCTACCCGCGCTACCCGACACCGTTACCTCCTAACCTTCACCATCCACTGCGGGTAACTCAGTCCTTGAGCATCCCACGATGCCCCCTCCCACCGACGTACTCCATCCCTACCACTCAACCGTCCTTCTCGCCAATCCCATCTTCCCACGACCCAGCAGGGCCATCCAACATCATGGCTCTCTGCCACCTTCCATTCATCACGACCCAATGGTACCGTCTTCCATAATCCACCCCTAGTAATTCAGCACTCTCCCCCCTCTGAGGGCCATCTTCCACTGACGTTCACCACCGTCCCTTACTCATCATCTACCTCTTCCCAGTCACGGTCTCTACATCAAAATGGTACCATCCAGGGATGCCGTCTTACCCTGATGGTCTCCATCCTCCACCACCTAATACTTCCTTCCTCCAACCCCACCCTCCTCTACCTTATACCATCAGCAGCACTGTCTACTACCGTTGATCGCTGAATGTTCGTCATTCTTTACTCTCTCCGAAGTCGTTTCCCATTGACCGTCTCCATCCGCCACCGGCCAAACATCTGCCCTCTCCAACCTCATCTTCCTCCACCCGTTGCTGATAACACGTCACCCTTCACTAACCCGTAGTGACCCCTGCTCTGTTGGCATTCTCCATCCTGTTATCCATACGTGCCAATCTCCAGTCCCACCTTCCTCCCGCCCAACACCATCCTTGTTTACCACCCTCCTCCACTACCACCCAACAGCAACATCTTCCACTGATTCTCCAATCCCCCCACTCCACCAATCCAACAGCGCTGTATGCGCTACCCACGCATGACGACTAACGATGCTCTTTACCCATCGGGCTTTGCCATCCACTGGCAACATCTTGACTGACATTCCCACGCCCCATCACGCCACCCGTGGATTCTCTGCTCTTTTCCATCTACGGCTCCGTCGACCACCACCCGGCACCATCAATCCATTACCTCTCCCCCAGCCCGCTTTCAGCCCTCTAACGCTACTACCCTCCCATGGGTTGTTGCTTCCAGGGAAACGCCCCACTCACTCCGTTGAACATGATCGCCTTGGGCCGTGTTCCCTAGTGAGTGGTGTGACGCGCGCTCCAACGGGGAGGCCGTGGGGTCAAGGCCCTCTCTTCCCCCCACTCGGTGGTGGGAGTGACCGTCCAAATGGCAACTCACTCTTCTTCCAACCAGCCCTGGGGGCTTCTCCTTCCCCTGGGCCTTTGCTTCTACCCCCAACTAGGGAAGCCCTCTCCGGACCACTAGCGGAACGGTGAGCAGCCCATAGGGTCCGGCCCGGGTTCTGGTCCTTCCCAGCACTCCGACCCCAAACTCACCCTGGCGTCTGTGACCTTGAACTCCCGCAGGATGTACTGAGGCATGTTGTATTCCGCCATCGGATCCACCACGAAGTACTGGTAGCGGGCGGAGCGCTCGGCCGGCCAGTACTGGTGACATTTCTCCTGTTGGGGAGGCGGCCGCCATGGTCAGCCCTGCCCCCCGCCCCTGGCCCCGCCCCTGCCCCTCCCCCCGCGGCCCCCGGCTCACTCGGCCCATCTCCCGCAGCTTGGTCAGCATCACCACGATGGTTGAGTTGTTCTCCCAGAGCATGCGCCAGAAGTCCTCCGTGGTTTCCGCCAGCGGCCCCTGCGTGGCGATGTAGGCCTTTTGCTGCCTGCGGGGCGGGGTGTGTGTGAGTCCAGGGCCACGGGGAAACCCCGGTCCAGGCATCATCTCCCTCCCTGTCCGGTTCAACCCTCCAAATAATCCCATTTTCCACATGGAGAGACCATCAGCCCGAGGATAGATTCCCGCTTCTCCAGGAGGCTGCAGGGCTGCCTGCTGACCTGTCCTGCGTCCCTCCTCTGCCCGCACTCAGGTACCATTGAACTAATCTCCGTTGTTTGCACAGGCCAAGCTCTCCCCAGGGCTATGCACAGGCAGTACCCCCTCCTTGGAACAGCCTCCCTCGGCCAGGGTTTCTCAGCCTCCGCACTACCGACATTCGGGACTGGATGATTCTTTGTGACAGGGCCGTGTTCTGTGCACCGTGGGGCGCTAGGCAACACCCCTGGCTTCTGCCCCCGAGATGCCAGCAGTAATCCTCCTCCCTCACTCCCGTTATGACCCTCCAAACGTCCCTAGATGCGGTCAAATTTCCCCTGGGTGGCAGAATTGCCCAGATTGAGAATCTCTGATAGAGAAGGGCAGATAGAACCATGTTACGGACAGCAGCCGTCACTTAAACAGATGTCTAAAGATTCCCTCCACCTCAGCTGTGACCGAGACTGGCAAGGTCCGTCTAGCTCTCTCCCATGCAAGACTGGAGGCCCCCCGAGGGCAGGGCCGGGACCGTTCTGGAGCCTCAGCATCGCCCGGCAAAGGCCAGGGCCCCTGCAGCGGCCAGGGGCAGGTACCTGTAGCCATCGATGAAGCTGGCGTTAATGTAGTCGGAGCCCTCCACACCCCGGATGGGCTGCAGACAGACCCGTGTGCTCTCGTAGGGCATGATGTTGACCAGGCGGTTCTTGAACTTGTTACAAGGCAGATTGGCACTGATGAAGCGGGATGTGTGGGCTTTGGAGTTGGCCAGCCGCTGTGGGGACGAGGGACGAGGGGACGGCGGGCCACCATCAGGACAGCCTCCGGCTGGGAACCTGCTTTCCCCAGGGATGGGGTGGGCTGTGTGTTTCCAGCCAGGGCGCTAACAGGGGCCTGGCAGGCAGGGGAACACCAACCCCCCACCCTCTGGTCCCCTGAACGCCGGTCTCCCGCTCAGCCCCCTCCCCCAGCCGGCCCACAGCAACCTCTAGCCCCCAGGCCACCTTGAACTCGAGTTCCATGCCGGTGACGTGCTCGCCGGGCTCCACCTGGGTCAGCTTCTGGATGTAGGCGTAGAGGCTGCGGGCAGGCACCTCCGTGTTGCCGCAGCCCACGGCCTCCAGCAGGGCCTCATGGATGAAGCTGTACTGGTCCTCGGTCTGCACCATGTAGTTGCGCTGGGACCGCATGAGCGTCACGTGGCCGTACACGTCCACCGTCTTCTCCGGCTTGATCCGCTCAAGCATGGCGTCGATGACAATGAAGCAGCCCGTGCGGCCCACGCCAGCGCTGCGGAGACAGGCAGGGTCATCAGGGGCCCCCCGGGCAAGGGGGTGGGGTAGGTGCGGCGGGGCGCAGCGGGGAGCAGGGGGACTGGGACAGGGGTACCTGCAGTGGACCACGATGGGGCCCGCGTCCGGCGGGTTGCAGGTCTTGACTCTCCGCAGGAAAGCCAGGAAGGGCGTCGGGTACTCGGGCACCCCGTGGTCCGGCCACGCCGTGAACTGGAACTGCCGGACTTCCCGTTTCTCGCTGGAGCCGTTCTGGGGGCCAAAGGGACACCGCCAGTCACCGCAGCCCACCACCCACGTGCTGGGGTCCACGTTCACACCTCCAGACCACCACTACTCGGAGCGCCTGACTCAGGTGCCCGGCTGCCCCGGGGCTTGGGGGTGTCTCTGCCTGGGAGTTTCACTGGCATCTCACGCTCAACGCGGCCAGCACTGTGCCCCCCACTTTCTCCCCAAACCCTTTCCCCCCATCTCAGCTGATGGCGGCGCCATCCTTCCACGCACTCCGGCTGGAATTTAGGGGTCGCCCTTGACTCCCCTCCCCCTCCTTCCCACATCCAAGACATCAGTCAGCACCGTCAGCTCTGCCTTCAAAGTCTACCCCAAGCCCACCCACTTCTCACTCGCCCCCTCCATGGGGACCACCCTGGTCCAGCCCCACCATCATCCATCCAGACCAGAGCAGTCACCCTAGTCCCCGGGCATCCCCACCGCAGTCTATTCCCGCCTCAGCAGACAGAGGGCACTGGTGAGCACCCAAGTCAGGTCCCGCCCCTCCTCTGCTTCCTCTGCCCACAGCCCTCCCTGGGGGTAAAAGCCCAAGTCTCCCCTGCAGCCCACAGCGTCCTGCACGACCTGCCCCGTCCCCTCCCTGCCCTCCCCTCCTCCCTCTCTCACCCTCACTCACTCTGCTCCAGCCACACGGGACTCCTGGCTGTTCCTAAAACACCCCAGGCACAGTCCAGCCCCAGGGCCTTTGCATGGCTGTGCCCTCTGCCTGGAATGCTGTTACCCCAGATCTCCCCCCTTCCTCACCAACTGCAGGTCCTCCACTACCCATTCTATTCTGCCCTGTTTTTGTGTAAGATTTCCTGTCATTTTACATATTTATTGTCTGTGTCTTGTCCACTAGACTGTAAGTCCCACGAGAGCAGGACACTTTGGGTGTCCTGATGCCCAGGTAAGGGTCTGACACACAGTGCGTGCTTCAGGTGTGAATCAACTGAAAATCTGTACCCCCTCGTGTCCGTTGACCGTCTCTGGCACCTGGGCCAGATGTATGCTTAAAGTTGAGAGGCCCTGGCTGGCGGCCAGGGGAACCCTGTGGTGCGAGGAGCACCTCCGCTCCCCGCTCCCCAGCATGACACTAAAAAGCGTCCCCTGTCTCCCAAGGCACTAGAAATAAAAACAAAAATGAACAAATGGAACCCTAATTAAACTTACAAGCTTTTGCACAGCAAAGGAAATCGTAAACAAAAAGGCAACGTACAAAAAACGTCTGCAAACGATGCAACCGACAAGGGCTAAATTTCCAAAATATACAGACAGCTCATACGACTCAACGACAAGAAAAACAAACAACCCAATGGAAAAATGGGCAGAAGACCTAAATAGACATTTCTCCAGAGAAGACATACAGATGGCCAAGAGGCACGTGAAAAGGTGCTCAACATCGCTAATTATTAGAGAAATGCAAATCAAAACTACAATGAGGTACCACCTCACACAGGTCAGAATGACCATCATTAAAAAACTCCACAAATACCAAATGCTAGAGAGGGTGTGGAGAAAAGGGAGCCCTCCTAACACTGTTGGTGGGAATGTAAGTTGGCGCAGCTACTGTGGAAAACAGTATGGAGGTTCCTCAGAAAACTAAAAACAGAGCTACCATATGATCCTGCAATCGCACTCCTGGGCATATATCCAGACAAAACCCCAATTCAAAAAGATACATGCACTTCTGTGTTCACAGCACCACTATCCACAATAGCCAAGACACGGAAACAACCTAAATGTCCATTGACAGAGGAATGGATAAAGAAGATGTAGCACATATATACACTGGAATACAACTCAGCCGTAAGAAAGAACAAAATAAGGCCACCTGCAGCAACGTGGATGCCATTAGAGATGATCATGCTAAGTGAAGTCAGAAAGAGAAAGACAAATACCATATAATATCACTTATATGCAGAATCTAATGACACAAATGAACCTATCTACGAAACAGAAACACACTCACGGACATACAGAACGGACTTGTGGTTGCCGAGGGGGAGGGGGTTGGGGGAGGGAAGGAGTGGGAGGTTGGGGTCAGCAGATGTAAGTTATTATATACAGAATGAATAAACGACAAGGTCCTACTGTCTAGCACAAGGAACTGTATCCAATGTCCTGTGATAAACCATAATGGAAAAGAATACGAAAAAGAATGTATATTTATGTATAACTGAATCACTTTGCTAGACAACAGAAATTAATACATTGTAAATGAGCTACACTTCAATAAAACAATTTTTTAAAAGTGCCCCCAGACATTGCCAAATGTCCCCTAAATGGCAAAATGCCCCAACTGAAAACCACTGATGTACAAGGACACACGGAACCATGTTACGCACGGCAGCCATCAGTTAAATACATATCTAAAGACTCCCTCTGCCCCAGTCTCAACTGCCCACTGTGTCTTCCATCCAAGACTGGAAGCCCCTTGACTGCATGGCCAAGACCCTGCCAGGACCCTGCCATAAACCCAGGCTGGGTGAGGCCAGAGAGCAAGGAAGACCTGGTGTGTGGGGCAGGAGGACTGACGGCAAGGGGACAGCAGGTTCACTGCTAAGTAGGATCCTGCTGGTTTGTCCTCCTGCAGTGGCTGGAGACAAGAGCTGTTCCCCTCTGAGTCTCAGTGTCCCCATCCGTGAAGTGGGCCACCTGAGAATGTGGTCAGCCTGGGACAACATGGTTTCTTCTCTGTCCCATGGGGAGCTCCCAGGGCAGAAGCTCATCTTCCTCCTCCGCCCCGATCACCCCCTCCCCAGAGGCCCCAGTCCCGGCCTGGGCCCCACCTTGTGCAGGGAGAACGTCCGCACGCAGAACGTGGCCAGCTCGATGGTGTCCAGCAGGGTGACCTGGATGAAGCCGTAGGTCTCCGTGCCCCTGTTGGGCCAGTACTGATCACATTTGATCTGTACCGGGTAAAAGAACAGAGGTGAGTGTGGGCCGGAGCCGGCCGAGGGCTTGGGAGCCACAGGGTCCAGGCCTCACCCGTGATTTCTCCTCTAGCCGTGTCATCATAATGATGGTAGCGGAGCGCTGCTCCCACACCATACGCCAGAAGTCACCGAAGGTCTCGGGCAGCGGCCCCTGCGTGGCAATGTACGCATTCTGCCGCCGATAGCCATCCACGTAGTTGGCGTTGATATAATCGCTGCCCACGATGCCTACAGCCGGGGTGAGAAGCCAGAGATCAGTGGGGGCGCTCTGTCCTTCTAGGCTGGTTCCACCTGGTCCACCACTTCCCACTTACTGGAAGCCCTCCTGGACTGCCCCAATCTGTCCCCAAGGAAATCGTGCGGCATGTACTTCGTGGTTTCTCCACCTCGACACTATAGCCATGTGGGGCCGCATCATTCTATGCTAGGGGCTGTCCTGTGCGTTGCAAGTTATTGAGCAGCGTCCCGGCCTCTATACCCTAGATACCACTAACACCCCCTTCCTCTAAGCCGTGACAACAAACATGTCCCCAGACATCGCCAAACGTCCCGAGTGGTGGAACTGCCCTGATGAGCGTCACTGATGTAGAGGAATAGATGGAAATATGTAATGGACAGGGGCCATCAGTTAAATACACATCTAAAACTTCCCAGTGGCTTCTGGCTAGCGTTGGACCAGGTCTCAGTTCCCCCACCCGTCCCCTAGCTAGTCCACTCTGGCCTGGCCCCGTGGCCCAGAGGAGGCATGGGGTCTATGCGCTCTCTGTGGAACGAGGCTGGGCATGACGGAGCCTGGGGCCCCGCGTGCTACCTTCGATGGGCTGGAGGATGACACGAGAGTGGTCATAGGCGATGACGTTGGCATAGCGGTTTTTGGGCTTGTTCACTTCCAGGTTGGAGTGCTCCCACGTGAACTGCTGGCCCGGATCGATGGACTGCGGGGAAGGGGATGCGGGGGGGTGTCAGGGTGGGTGTCTGTGGGCCCGGGAGAGTGGGAGGTGGGGGCCAGCTCACCTCGTACTCCTGGGAGAGCTTGAGGCTGTCGTTGGCCTTGAGGCGTTCTGTGTGCTCCGCCATGTCCGCGATGGGGATGGGTGGGTGGCTGAGCATGCCTGCGGGAACAGAAGACCCAACGGCGTGGCTGGTCACTCAGGGGCCAGCCCGGGGGCCGGGGGGGGAGGGCGGGGGGGTGCTCTACAGTGTGAGTCTGCAATGGACGAGCTGCAGTTAGAGGGAGTGGCGGGGGAGGGGAAGGTTCAGGGCAGCCCCCGTGGAGGCAGGGACCCCAGGCCTACGGGGCTGAAGTGGGGAGCACGAGGCGGCGGCTCTGGGCTGAGCCCCAGCTCCCAGTGCCCTCCCTCCCCAGTGCCCCCCTGCAACCAGCTGGGGATGCAGGGGCTGGGGAACGGTCAACGCGCCCAGGACTTCAAGCTCCTGGTGCCTCGTGAAGCAGGCAAGTGACACAGAGATGAAGAAGCGGATGCAGCTGGCCGGGCTTTCGGAAGTACCATCCCTGGGGCAGGGGCGGGAGGCCGGTACCCCTTCCGGCCCCTGGGGGATCAGAGGGACCCAAAAGTCCTCTGCCAGGTGGAGCTGAGGGACCGGGGAGGGGAGACACGGGGTGTGTGTGTGTTGGATGGTGGGGCAGCTGCCACGAACCCCTGACCTCTGAGGGCTCATTTTCTCATCTGGTACCTGGGATGGTGACGTCCCTTATCTTTGGAGCCCCCGGGGGGGGTGGGGGTGGCTGGAGGTCATGGGGTGGGCCTGGCTCTTTCCTCCCCATATCTGAGCCTGCCAGACCCCCGGCCTCTCCTGGGGCCTGGTGGCCATGCATGTGCTCACACATTCGCTCTGCAGATATAGGGAGGCTGACGGCTATGCGCCAGCACCAAAGCACTGGTGTTAGACCGATAAAGATGTGCTGAGCCAGCTGGTGAGGAGCTGTTGGTCTGAGCCCCTGCGTGTTCCCCGCTACCCCGGGTGCTGCCCCAGAGCCCACATCTAAGGGGTCTGAGGCTGGTGTCCAGTTGACTGGTGGGTCCCCTATCACATGGGCGATACTTACATGTACATACACATCTCACCTAGACTCCCGCTCCCCCCCCCCCACACACACGCAGTCACAACCCAAAACCTCAGGGCCCGGCAGACCACACCCCCGCCCCCCCTCGAGAAGCCAGCGCAGGACAGGTGGGCAGAGAGAGAGGAGGCGGGATGGAGAAACCAAGGATGAAAACAAACAGGCGCGAAAGGAAGCTAAGAACAGAGAGACACAGGAACTAACTTTCAAAGTGAAACCCCGGCTCCCTGAGGGGGCTGCTGAGGCCTGAATCTGCAGAAACAGCAAACAATAAATAAATGAAAACACGCGGGGGAGGCCACCTCCCCCCGCCCCTCGCTGGGTGCGCGCACAGCAGCCGGCGGACAGACGCAAAGGGCAGAGCAACGAGTGAGGGACACACGGCCGCCTGGGCCCCAACCAGAGAACCAACGGCAGCTGCTGTGCTTCCCTCCGGCTGGACATCGGCCAGCCCTGATTTTCAGCTGTGACCTCGGAAAGATCCCAAAGTCTTAGGCTCTTCTATCAACGTGTCCCCCCAGACCAACCTGGCCTTGGGTCCCCTGTTGGGGTCAGCAGAGGGGATTTTGGAGGAGAGGCAGGATGGTGAGGGAGAAACCTGGGGGCAGGGGAAGGACATACGGGCCCATGCCGTGGCCTTTAAGGAGGAGAGCACCAATCACTTAAACACACACATTTAAAATCCTCATTTGGATGGAAACAGAATTGAGATAGGCTGGTCCAGAGACAGGAAAGAGAAGGGAGTACATTAGGGGTGTCATGAGACCTTTCATGATCTCTTATGGAGGACTGCAGCCATCAGTTAAATGATCAAAATCCTCGTTTGGATAAACATGGAACTAACATGAGACAGTCCAGCAGCAGAAAAGAGAGAGAAATAAATACATTAGGAATAGCATGCAAGGCTATACGCATGAGCCCTTCAAGATGACTGCAGCCATCAGTTCAATATAAATGTTTTAAAATCTCCATTTGGTTGGAAAGAGTTAATATGAACGAGTTCAGAGACATGAAGTGAAGAGCTGGGTGCAAGCAGAGAGACAGACGTTACCATGCTGTGAGCTCATAAGGAGAACAGCAGCCATCAGTTAAGTTAAAAATTCCTTATTTGGTGAGAAGCAGCTGGCATGAGCCCGTTAAGAGGGAGGAGGTGGAGCTTCCCTGGTGGTGCAGCGGTTGAGAGTCCGCCTGCCGATGCAGGGGACACGGGTTCGTGCCCTGGTCCGGGAAGATCCCACATGCCGCGGAGCGGCTGGGCCCGTGAGCCGTGGCCGCTGAGCCTGTGCGTCCGGAGCCTGTGCTCCGCAACGGGAGAGGCCACAACAGTGAGAGGCCCGCGTACCGCAAAAAAAAAAAGAGGGAGGAGGTGAGGGAATGAGAGGATGACTGCACATGAAGATGATCAAGGGCAAGGTCCTGATTCAGTTCTCCCACCAAGCATGGCAGGCAACTAGGCTGAATCTTATTAACCTACAGGGAACTATGAAGAGGCAGGGAGAACATGAGCATCTGCGGCCATGGAGGAGAGACAGACAGAGTGTGGTGGAGGCGGAATTCTTACACCTTGCTAGGGGCACATCCCTGGGGATTGGGAAAAACCCTAACACCCACCACTGAGTGGCCTTAAAACTAGAGGTGTGAATAGAAGCAGAGCTCTTTCTGCCAAAAGACATGAGGATTCGGAAAAGTTTTGCTTTTGTCTTTGTCTGAAGATGTCCTTTAAGCTCCCAGAGAAGACAGCAGCCACCAGTTAAAGGCAACTCTTCGAAAGCCTCCCTTGGTCGTAAGCAGAATCAACCCACGACAGTTCCAAGCCACGGAGGAATTTGGGAATTGGGAACTGAATCGTACCAAGCACAGTTCAGTGGGGGCAGTCCTCGGGATCCACCGAGGTGGCAGCTTCCTCTCTTCCTATGCTACCTCTCCCCTTCCCCCGTCACTGTCGTCCCTGGCACCTGGGATCAGCACATACCTGGCGTCTGGAAGTTAATGCGTCTCATTTCCACGGGGTCCTTGGGGTGGTGGGGGGCGAGGTCGGCGTTGTTCAGTAGGCATTTGGTGCGGGGCTCTGAGTCCTTGCGTTTACTTTGTAGGAGCAAGCAGACACGCGAACATGTGACCCAGCTGCGCGCAACTGGGGTTCCCACGACCACGCACAGACACGTGTGCAACGGCTGGAGCAGCCAGGCGCCCGCTCACCCAACAGGCACGACGCCACCCCAGTTCCCCTCCTTGGCCTCCAAAGGGCAGGACCAGTTCTTACCTGTCAGGCTTACTGCTCCCGAAAACAGACATAGGTGAGGAGTGGGGGGGAGAAAGAAGACAGGTGAGGGTGTGCTGGCCATCAAGGGCCTGTTCTGTGACTGTGGGTGGCTTTCTTTCCCTCTCTGAGTCTCGGTCTCCTCCAGAAAATGGGGCTAATCCTTCCTGCGTGGGTCCCCCGCCACAAGGAATAACATCTCAGCCCTCCCTTTCTAAGCTGGGACATGTCCCACGTGACCTCGTTAAACTGGACAGAGGCAGCCCCCACCCCAAATCTTGCCGAGTGGAGCGCGAGACTTAACAGGAGTCAAATCCCTGGCTGGGATGGAACCCTAGCCCTGCCATTTCCCAGGCTGTGTGACTTTGATCAGGTGGTTTAATTTCTCTGAGCCCTGGTTTCCCTGTCTGGACCATACAGGGCTTCTGCGATGATCCTCTGAGATGACTGTTCCCCCCTGGATCTTTCCAGACCCCCCTCCTTTTTTAGGAAGCCTTCCCTCCTGTCAAGTGGGGGGCGGGGCAGGGGGCTCACTTCTTATAGAGCAAGATGGCAATAACGATGCAGATGATGAAAACCACAGCCAGCACGGGCCCGATCACCCAGATGAGCCCCTCTTCGCCGTCCACAATGGGCTGCGGGTCCGGGTTATCCAGCTGGAAGGGGTCTGAGAAGGGGCTTGCCGCAAATGTCTGCAGGAATGGGGTGGGGGGACCTCCATCAGTGCCCGTCCTCCTCACGGTGGCCACACGGGTCTTTCTCAAACACAAATCCATGTCCATCCCCTACTCTAAACCCTCCTACAGCTCCCAAAAACCCTGACCCTGGTGGCCTACAAGGCCTGGACCTTGCCAATCTTCACTCTCCCTCTTCCTCACTCTGTTTCAGCCACTCTGAAATCCCTTTTGCTCCTCTTGCACCCCAGACCTTTGCACGTGCAAACTGTGGGATGCCCTTTCTTTACCGAACTCCTAGATATCCGTCAAAGCTCTAGTTCCAAAGTCCTTTCCTCTAACAAACCTTCCCTATGGGATACCCTCAACCTCAAACCGTTCCCTCTACCCAACTCTGACCACAGTTAGGAGGATCTGTGTCTGGTTCTGAGGTCAGGGCCCTAGGGACTGGCCTGCCTCACTCAGTGGGTGTGGCTCGATATGGGGAGACACCATTTGGGACTTACGGGTTCGCTCTTCTGCAGCAGAGCAAGCACAAAGAGAACATATCGGTGGCCAGGCTCCAAGCCCCTGTTGTCAAAGCCACCGTACTGCTTCTGGTCGCCGGGATGGAAGGTGGGTGGCAGCACTGAGAAGCGAGCCGCGATGTAGGGCCGGGGCACCTCCAGCTGGCGCGAGTGCCGCAGGCTGCGCCTCTGCAGCCGTGCGATATCCTGGATCAGCTGTGGGAACAGAGATGTGGGCTGCTCACGAACCTGGCTGGGAGCAACTGGGCTCACGAAAGCTGGGACGTTGTCTGGGCCCCACTGGCTCTTACCTCCTCCAGGTCCATTTCCTCTGGGCTGCCCAGCGGGGTCAGGAACTGGCCACCACGAGATTTACGCAGTGGCACCATCACAATGAAGTAGTTCCTATCAGGAGATGGAGTCATGGGGGTTTGTCTACTAGCATGACCAAGGGATGCTATCTAGGGCTGAGATGGGGAGCCGCCCCTCTCTGAATCTTCCCTTCTGCTCATACACTGGGCATACGGCCCCAGTCCCATAGGATTACAGTTCCTGATTCAAGCCTCCAGGCTTTTGATGATACTGTACCTTTTGCCTAGAAAGCCTACCCTGTGAAATTACAGTTGACCCTTCAACAACGTGGGGGTTAAGGGGGCCGACCCCCTGCGCAATCAAAAATCCATATGTAAGTACAGTTGGTCCTCTGTATCCATGGTTCTCTATCTATCTGTGGATTCAACCAGCCATGGATTGTGTAATACTGTAGTCTGTACTTCTTGAAAGAAATACGCATATAAGTGGGCCCATGTAATTCAAACCTGTGCTGTTCAAGGGTCAACTGTATATTTCTCAAACTCCTATACACCCTTCAAAACCCCAGCTTCCATGCCCACAGTTTTGTAATCCTCGATTTTTCCCTGCTTCCCAGAGTCCTCCTCTCCTTACTGGGGACTCTCAGCCCTGGTGCCTCTCACTGCCACACCATGGGGCTGAGGGTGTCTGTGTCCAGCTCTGTCTCCCCACCAGTCTAGGAACCTAGAACCAGTAGAAGGTCAGGCATATGGGGGCGTCAGGGAATGCTCAAGGAGCAGACACAAGGCCACATTTAGCGACATCTACGAGAAGCACTGGACCTTCAGGGGAACCACACGGGGTGGGGCTGATGCGATCTCTGTTTTACAGACAGGTGAGGAAACTGAGGCACAGAGAGATCAAGCGGCTGGCCCCAGTCACAGAGCTGGCTGGTGGAGGGGTGCAAAATCCCTGAGGGGGGCGAGTTGAGCTTACTGGACAGGCACAGGGCTCTGGCCGTCGGGCAGATACACCACGATGTAGCCTTCGGAGTCAGGCTTGGGGGTCACGCTGGGCTTAGAGCTGAGCAGGTTGAAGGCGGTCCAGGCAGTGACCGTCTGCTGGAGGCCACCCAGGCTGCTGCCGCGGTTGGTCAGCACGAAGTTGTAAAAGGTGTTGGGCTTGAGGTGCGTGATGAGCTTCTTGGTGGTGCGGCCGTCCACGTCCAGCGTGAGCCCATTGTACTGGATCTGTGGGACGGGCCAGCTCAGCAGGGCTCTGGGTTGAGCCCCTGGTCCTGACCGAGCCTGGATCCCAGACTTAGCCCTGACCCTGCCAACTCAGTCTGTGACCCCAGACTGAGCCTCAATCCCAGCTGAGCCCCGATTCTAACAGAGCCTTGATCCCAGCCTAAGTCTCGACCCCAAACTCAGCCCCAACCCCAGATTGAGCCCCGAACCCAGGCCGAGCTTCCATCGCAGCCAAGTCCTGGCTCTAAGTCCCAATCCTTAAACAGCCCTAATTCCAGACCGAGGCTCGAGCCTGGACTGAGACACTGGGCCTGAATCCTAGCTGAGCCCCGATCCCAGGCTAAGCCCCAGCTCTGACTGAGCACTAATCCCCTACTGAGCCCCAAACCCAGACTGAACTTCGACCCCTGGGACCGATCCCAGGCTAGGCCCCAATTCTGACTGAGCCTTGATCCCAGACTAATAAGTCTTGACACCGAACTAAGCCCCAACCCCAGACTGAGCCGCAAGCCTACCCGGAGGTGAGTCCAGCTGACCCCCAACCCTGGCCCCAGCCCCACCCCCCGACTCCTCGGGAGGCTGCACCTTGTAGGGCGTGGGCGAGTGGTAGTTGTCTGGGAACTCCCAGCTGAGCAGAACCGCCGTCTTCATGATCATCTTCACCTTGAAGTTCTTGGGCGAGACTGCACCAGGCAGCGGCAGGCGGGAAAGAGCAAAGGAGAGGTCCCGTGAGTGCTGGGGGGCGGGGGGAGCGGGGGGACGGGGTTGTGTGTGGGGCGGCCCAGGCGCTCCCTGTCGTCCGCTGTGCCCGTGGCCTTACTGCCTGGCCCTGGCCCGGCCCTGCCTGTTCCAAGTCCCTGCCGCGGGAGACGGCGCAGCTGGAGAGAGAAGGCGGAGGTGGAGGGGGGTTGGGGGGGGGACGGGGTGGGCTGGGGGCGGTGTAGGGGGGGCGGCGGTACCACCTAGGCGTGTCCCACCTTTGCCAACGCCGGAGCCTCGGGGTCTGGACTCGCCTTGAGCGTCCACGAGGAAGCAGAAAAGTGACCACTTACCTGGGCGGGGGAGAGGGAAGGGGCTGGGGTGGGGGTGGGCGCGAGGCCCGGTCCGGCTCTGGTGCGGGGATCACCGCGCGCCTACCTTGGTCCCGCAGGAACGTCCGGTAGCGGACGGGGGGGCTGTAAGGGCCGGGGCCGCGGCGCGTGTGGGCCCGCACTTGGAGGTCATAGGCCGTGTCGGGCTTGAGGCCCTGCAGCGTGAGCACGTTCTCGGCGCCCGGCTCGGCCGCCGCGGGCAGCTCGGTCTCTCGGGCGGGGCCCAGGGCGCCGGCCTCCCGCACAGCCACTGTATACTTGACAATGGCCCCGTTGCGCTCGGCGGGCACTGGTGGCAGCCAGCGGAGTAGGACTGTGCCGGCGGAGGCGTTGCCGGCCGCCTCGAGGATCTGTGGGTGGCCGTGGGGCGTGTCCTCGGGAATGCTCAGGACCTCGGCCGCCTCCTCGCCCAGGCCGCCTCGGCTCCGGGCCGCCAGCCGGAACACGTACGTGGCGCCCTTGTGCACGCCCGACGCAGTGTAGTGGTCCTCGGTGGGCGGGAACTCCAGTGTGGCCAGGGGCGATGAGTCCTCGCGGCCGAACTGCAGGCGATAGCCCAGCACCTGGTCCTCGGCGGTGCCGGCCGGGGGCTCCCAGCGTGCCAGCAGGCTGCCCTCGGGGGTCTGCTGCACCGACAGGGTGGGGCGGCCCAGCACTGTTTGGGGGGTGAGATACAAGGTCAGCCTGGGAGTAAGGGTGAGGTTGCCGGGGTTTTTTTTGGCCACACCGTGCAGCTTGTGGGATCTTAGGTCCCTGACCTAAGATTGAACCTGGGCCCTCCACAGTGAAAGTGTGGAGTCCTAACCACTGGACCGCCAGGGAATTCCCAAGGGGTTGCCATTTTTAAAAGTGGTCTTGGGAAGGCTTCGCTCAGAAGCAAAGACTTGAAGGTGAGGGAGGGAGCCGCGGGGAGGTCTGGGGGGAACAGTGATTCAGGCAGAGGGAACAGCCAGTGCTAAGGCCCTGAGGTGAGACTGTCCTGAGTGCAAGGAACAGCGAGGAAGCAGGAGACTCAGAGGACCCGATAAACGAAAACATCAACAGATGTCACAGCAGGCCCGCATCTATGTTTCTCCTTCTTCTCTTAGTAAGTCACTCAGCTCTTGCCTCATTTATTCACCCCTTGCCTCCTGCCGGCACCTGATTAATATCCATGGAACGTAGGAGTGTCCAAAACCCTGTCCCTGCCCCCATGGTTCTCACAGTCTGAGTAGTGATCAATGTGTCAAGGCCCTGAGAAGCCCTGCAGTGCTGAAGCTCTATACAGGAAACCAGGCTTCAACACTGCAGGACTTATCAGGACCTTTAATAGACAGTGGTGTGAACAGTCACAGTGTATGCAACAGGTTCTGCTTAGCAAGCATGGCTCTAATGTAACGTCCCTGAGAGAGGACGGCAGATCACAGGAAGCTTCCTGGAAGAGGTGACATGGGCGCTAGAGGACACAGAGACTAGGCAGACGAAGGGAACGGTGGGGGCATGGGCTGGCAGCAGTGTGGAGGGGTGCTGTGTCCAGCTGGGAGGCCTTGAACATCAGGCTCTGTGGTCAGCAGTGAGGCATGGAGAGTGCAGGAAGTGGGGTGGAGGCCATGGGGGCCTTTGTTCCTTGAACACACCAAGCTTGTTCCCTCCTCTGAGCCTTTGCCTGGGCTGTGCTCTCTGCCTAGAATACCCTCTCCCCTTACATTTTCATGGCTCGCTCTCTCTCCTCACTCAGCTATGTTTGGCTGGTGAAAAACCAGCCTCCTGGGACTGATGGGAGGGGCCTGAGGGGGAAACTGAGGCAGGGCTGCCAGGAGAGGAGGCTTCAGGGTGCAGCGGGGGAGACGGGCACACCACCCTGAAATGACAGCTCACCTGGGGTGATCAGAGCTGGGATGGGGGAGGCACGGGGTGCTGGGGGCAGGAGGGGTGCGGCCTGACCGAGACTGTGGCATGGGGGTGAGTGGGGAAGGCTTCCTGAGGAGGTGCTGACTAACCAAAGACCCAAAGGATGCAGAGGAGACGGCCAGCCCGGAGAAGGGTATCCAGGCAGGGGGAACAGGAGGCAGAGGGTGAGGAGTTAGGAGTTGGCTGTTAAAGGTTTCCATCTGGCTAGAGCTGAGGGGCTGGCCCACACTGGGTCTTAATATCCTCTGGAGCAGCTCCACACCTTTGCTCTCCCTGTTCCTCCTGCTTGGGGCACCCCCCCCCCCACAGGGGCTCAAGAACTCTGCAGGGATGCTCTGAGGGCAAAAGGGCCATAGAGGGTCTCGCACCTGCTCCCTTGGTTACCACCACCTTGGGTTTACTGCGAGCGCCATCGCCTTTCATGGTGTAGGCGGCTACCGTGATGGAATAGGCGGTCTCAGGCTGCAGGTTTGTGACGGTCATCTCCTGCGGGTGGGGTCAGGGGTGGGGAATCAGTGACACAACCAGGGCTGCCCACCCTCCTCCCCGTGCTAGGGACAAGCAAGGCAGACACGGGGCCCAATCTGCGGGCAGAGACGTGCACCCGAGCTCATGCACAGACCCCGACACGTAGCACCTCCATGCTGAGATGGGCACACGTGGCCTGACATCCGTCGTGGACCGCCTGGACCAGTGCAGTCCCCGGCCCTCTGGTCCCCAGCTACCACTCTTGCCCCACCTCCATTCTTTCCTCCCTGCAGTGGCCCCCAGAGGGTGCCTGTGAGCAGCTGAGTCAGGTCTCCAGGGCTCTGGTCTCCCTGGGGGCAAAAGCCCAAGTCCTTCGCACCACCAGAAGTCCTCTGCCGCCCACAAGGCCCTGCACAACCTGCCCCTGTCCCCTCCCTGCCCTCACCTCCTCCCTCGCTCACTCTGCTCCAGCCACACGGGGCTGCCTTTCTATCCCTCCTCCAACCAGACATGGTCCTGCCCCAGGGCCTTTGCACTGGCTGTGTCCCCCGCACCCGACACCTGTCTCCACTACATCCATTGTTGTGCTGGAGATTCCTTATACCAGCTCCTGAAAGCCAGCAGTCGAATTTTCAGAAAATTTGCAAGCCACTTATTAAACAGCCGTTATTATAAATAAAATTATATAAATGTACGATCAAATAAATAGTAAAAACAAAGGTAATAAGTACTCAAAACCCACCCCTCTGTCATTATTTTACCGTGTTTACTATTATCTGTGTCCTCGAGATTATTCTATTCTGTCTCTTATATCTGTGCGATACAAATACTATACAATGACGAGCTACCACAAATCCGGTAGGTAGCTTGAAATCGACACGGTGGGAGTATTTACACCATGGAAAAGGGCAAATGCTACCAGTCAGGATCGCGCCCACCCGACAGCTGGCTGTTCAAACATTTACACCACTATCTATGCCCCGTCCCCACCAGAGCTGTAACTAGACACGTGTTTGTGCCTTGTTCCAAGTAACATCCCTCTCCCCTGAACCGTGACCCCCAGGAAGACGGGCTCAGGAGTGTCTCGGTCACTGCCGCATCCATGGCACCTAGCTCAGGATCGGCGGGTGCTCAGTAAATCACTGCTCATTCAGTGAATGACAGAGCACCCCGACCCTCACACCCTCACACACGTGTCCATGTTTCCCATACATGCATACCCACAAGCATGTCCGGCATGCCTGGGTGGCCCCAGGTCAGGAGCATAGGAGGGGGACAGGATGCACAAGCAGAGGGTCTCCTGCCCCTGAGCCTCACATTCAGTCCTTCCCGGGGTCTTAGTGGGTTGGAGGGTCTGAGCCAGAGCCATGTGGGAACCTCCCCCCAGACTGGGGTGGGGCGGGGCGGGGGAGAAGCAGAGCTACTGGAGTGGGTGGGGCCGTGTCAATTTAACATCAGGCTTGGGGCTGTCAGAAGAGCCCGTGGTCCCTATCTTAGGGGCAGAAAGACAGCCCAGAGCCACACAGTAATCCTGACTCTGGTTCAGGGCCTCCTGCAGGCCTCCTTTCCCACCTGGGGCCCACTGACCCCTCTCATCACGCCAGGGCCAGAACGAAGGGGACACTTTGGCCTAAGAGAGAAACTTCGAGGTCAGGAAGGGCTGAGTCAGGTAACAAAAGGGTCGGTCTAGGCTGGAAAGTGACTCAGTTTCGATCTGCCAGGCCTGGGTGCCACAGGGGAAGCTGTGGGCTGGAGGAGGGTGGTTAACGCTGTGAACAGCTGGAGCAAAGGTGTGGTGGAGAAGACCCAGGCCGGGAGCTGGGCTGGAGGAGGGAAGCGGGGAGGCAGGAGGCCAGCGGAGTCCAGGGGCCATTCAGCTAAGAATGGATACCTCCGTGGTCCCCAGCAGAAGCCCATGTGCCTGATGCAGAACCGAGGCTGCCAGCTAGCTCCAAGAGGTAACTAGGTGTGCATCGGGGGCCCAGGGGAGGAGACCCTTTTACAGGGGGCGTGCAGGGGATGGGGTCACAGCACTGCACGGCCCGCTCGCGGGAAGAGCACTGGCAGCGGCTCGGGGTGGCAGGGGGGCACTACTTACATATTCGGCCGTGTCGTCCGTCTCCCACTGAGCGCGGGAGGAGGCGGCAGGGGAGAGAGGAGGAGGTGAGCAGAATAGCCAGAGACAGAGAAACACAGAGAAGCAGCGAGAGGGCGAGAGCGCAGGGGGCCCGGGCCCCGCCCCACCGCCAGGCCCCGCCCCGGAGCCCCGCCCACCTGGGCATCGGCCAGCATGATGTCCTTGATGCGCGGCGGCCCTCGGGCCTCAGCGCCCTCCATGCGCACGTAGTGGACCTGGTAGCCGCGGATCTGGCCGTGCTGCCGGCCGGGCGCGGGTGAGCGCCACAGCACGCGAATAGCCGTGGCGTTGAGCGCCTCCGCCTCCACCTTCCGCGGCGGCGCGCTGGGCACTGGCGGGTGGGGGGGAGGGGAGGGGAGGGGCGGGCGGGGCCGTTACTGGGGTGCCCAGCCCTGCCCCGGGCAGCGCCACTGACCGATGCCAAGGTGCCGAGTGACTGCCGGTTAACCCGGCGCTCTGAGCGCTCACCGCTGGCCCGGAGGGAATACCTCCTTCACGCTTCCCACAGCCCGGGGAGGGGGCTCTGATGGTGCACCCCATTTACAGACGAGCAACTGAGGTCCCCCAGAGCCTAGGTCACCTGCCCAGGGCCACAAGACATGAGCGGGCCGTGCATGCCCCACTCTAAGAGGTTTACCCACACTGCTTCCGACCTCAGAGCATCCCTTCTAGATAGGAGTCCTTATGCTCCCTTTACAGATGGGGAAACCAAGGCACAGAGAGTTGATCCCAGGACCACAGGGTTATCAAGAGGCAAAGCCGGGATGGGAACCCAGGCAGTCCAGCTGCACGCTCCTACACACCCCAGGGTGCAGCCAGCCCACTCCGCACTGGAGCACTTTTTCAACCAGCCCCCAGGCTGAGAGCCCTCGCCACCCACCCCACCCCCACCCCCAGGCCTGGCGTGAAGGACCGCTTCATTTCTTCCGCATGGTTAGGACAAAATGTTGGGGCTGCCAACCGAAACTTCCAGGCCAATGGCTCAGAAAACAGCTGGTCCAGGTTTCCTGCGATTTTATTGGGGAAGCTGCCTGCTTCATTTTGCCCCATGCCCTCAGCTTCTACTGTGTGACTAGCGTCTTAGAACTTTCTAGCTCAGCTACGGTGGGAATATTTACACCACAGAAATCGGCCAGAGCTACCAATCGGTCTCTATGCCCCAGAGAGCTGGCGGTTAACCACCATCAGCACGCAATCTACCTACTCTCTAGGTAGGATAGCTCAGACCCAAGCAGCTCCAAATCTCAGGTTATCCCTAGAGTCTAAAACACCAGCTTTCTGGGGTCAGGGACCATAATTTCTGTCGCAAGTGCTGCTTGCTGTTTCCTACACTCCGTTTCCATGGCTTCCACCACCGGACCAAAATACAGGGCTCCCCGCTTAACGTTCCAGGCCCAAGGCTCAGAGAGAAAATGTAGCCCGGAAGGTCCAGAACAGAGAATTCCAAGATCAAGGAGCCCGGTTGGTTTGGGGAGGCTGATGGCCACTTCTCTCCTTCTCCTAATTACGGCTTCTATGGTTGGCTAAAAAGTTCATCCGTTTTTTTCCGTAAGATCTTACTGAAAAACCCGAAAGAACTTTTTGGCCAACCCAATACCTTCTGACCACCAGCCAGCCCAGTTTTCCAGGGACAGAAGGCTCCAAGGCAGGGGCCGGGCTGGGGCCTGGGGGTCCCAGGGGTCCCAGGCCGGGGCCGGTGCTTACCGTCCTCGTCGGTGCGGATGACCACGGGCGAGCTCTCGGGCCCTGGTCCCACCTCTGTGTGAGCGACGGCGGTGATGCGGTACTCCGTCCACTTGTCCAAGGCCTCCAGCAGGATCTGGGTGGTGGTCGGGGGGATGCCGTTCACCTCCTTGGGTTGCGGGTCCTCTGAGCCCAGCGGTCGGTAGCGGACGCTATAGCTCACCAGGGCCCCGTTGTGCGTGTCCGGCGGCGGCGGGCGCCAACTTACCAAAATGGCCGTGGAGCGCGTGCTGACACATTTAACGTCTTGAGGGGGGGCTGACGGTTCTATTGGGGGGGGGAGAACGTGGGGGTGGGGAAGGGAGGCGGGATGGGCGGGGAGGGGGTGGGGAAACAAAAGATGGGAAAGAGAAAATAAAAAAGAAGATGATAACAAACAAAACAGAACCAAACCAAAGAGAAGTCGAACCCAAAAGAAGCGGGTGTCAACCAAAGGTGAGATGGGCGGGTGGGTGGGTGGGCGGGCGGGGATGGGGGCAGAGAGGGCTGGCCAAGAACGCTGCACTCACCACATGGGGCTGCACGCGGCACACAGTAGTTCTTAGGGAGAGGGTAGCCACAGTCCCCAAGGAGCATATGCACGTAAGCTGTGCACCGTGCCAAGCGGAACAGCAGTAAAAACCCCATTCACTGGGCACCTATTATGTGCCAGGCACGGTGCCAAAACAATAAATGTACTTATTTATTGAACACCTACTGTGTGCCAGATATAGCACCAGGAGCACAATGACAAAAAATGTACTTATCTATTGAACACCTACTGTGTGCTAGGCACTGTGCCGGAAGAATAGCAATAAAAGCCTCATTTATTGGGCACCTACTATGTGCCAGGCACCGTGCCAAGCGCTTCACACAATAACAGTAAGTGTACTTATTTAGTGAACACCTACTGTGCACCAGGCACAGCACAGGAGCAGAATGACAGTAAATGTACTCATTTATAGAACATCTGTGTGCTAGGCACTGTGCCAGAGGAATAGCAAAAGCTCCATGTACTGGGCACCTACTATGTGCCAGCCACTATGCCAAACGCAAAAACAATAAAAGCCCCATTAATTCAGTAGCTACTATGTGCCAGGCACAGTGCCAAGGGCTGCACAGAATGGCAGGTGACAAATCTACTTATTGAACCCTACTATGTGCCAAGCACCATGCCAAGGGCTGCACAGAATAACAGTGAAGTATTTATTGCACACCTACTGTGTGCCAAGCATTGTGCCATAAGAATAGCAAAAGCCCCATTTACTGGGCACCTACTATGTGCCAGGCACAGCACCAGGGATGGAATAACTGTAAACACTAATTTACTGAATACCTACTGTGTAACCGGGGAATAGCAGTAAAGCCCCATTTATTGGGCACCTACTATGTGCCAGGCCTGTCTCTAGAAGCTTCACAGGTTAACAGTAAGAGCATCTACTTACTGAACACCTGTACTGCCAGGGACCCTAGAGGGCAACCCTGTGGTTACTTCCTGGCCTCACTTGCAAAGAAAACAATGTCTGAGTCTTGAGCACCTACTGTGTGCCAGGTAGCATGCCAAGGGCTATACAGAGTAATAATAAAAGCCCCTGTGTATTGGACACCTACTGTGATGGCACTGGGTCAGGGCTTTACAGATAACACAGCCCACAGTTAGCACCTACGGTGTGCCAAAGTTTTAGTAGCTCATAGTTCTTCTGTTTTGAGCCCCTACTGTTCACCTGATGCCAACCTAAGCCCACTGCAGACCAATAGCACGTCTCATTTACTGAACACCTACTACGGGCTGGTCACTGCAACAGCCCTCTGAAGATGAAAGTAGCTGTTGCCCTTTACGCGGCACAGACTGCATGCCAGGCACTCTGCTAAGGTCTTTATTGGAACAGAAAAAGTTCCCACATATTAGGTACCTACAACATGCTAGGTACTATACTAAGGACTATGTAGAACATTAGTAGTTCTCATTTCTTAACAGGGCCTACTGTGTGTCAGGCCCTGTTATTTCTGGATAACAGTAATAGTCCCTACGTTTTAAGCGTCTACTATGTGTCAAGCACTGTGCTAATGACCTTATATAAAAATAGTAATAGTTCTTACTTACTGAGCTACTATTACACACACTACTATTTACACACACAGTACCAAGAACCTTGCAGACAACAGTTTCATGTTCGGAGCAAAAACGAAACCATGCTAGGCCCTTCCAGACTGACGGTGGCTCCCATCTGAGCACCTACTATGTGCTTAGCACCAGGCCAACCTCTTTAAAGTGCCACTTATTGAGCGCTTACTGGATGCCAGGCACTGTGCCAAGGGTTTTGCAGAGCAATCATCGTAGCCCCCATGTTTCGGGGACCTACTGTGTACCTGGCACCAGGTTGACCTTGTTACAAGCTACTAATCGCTTCCGTTCATGGACTGCCGACTCTGTGCCCAGCACCCTGCTGATCCATATTTAGACTGAAAGTGGAAGCTGCCACTTATAGAGCACCTACTGTGTGCCAGGCAGCATGCTAAAGACTTCGTTAAATAACAGTGATACTCCCCCTATATTAAGCGTGAACTGTGTGTGTTAAGGGCTTTATGGAGTATCAGTAATAGTCTCCATGTGCCGAGCACCTACTATGGGCCAGGCCCTGTGTTAAGAGCATTACTGATGATAGTCCTCACGTTCTATACATCTTCTGCACGCCCAGCAGCATAGGCCCTCTGTAGACTCAAGATACGGCCCACTGATCGTGCCTCATTTAATTCTCATGACCCCCTTACGTGGCTGGAACTAGCACCCCTCCACCCCGCCCCCATGATCCAAGTGGGGAAATGGGTTTCAAAGCCCACCTGGTTTGCCTGGCATTCTTTTATCACTGGTTGTATAGCTACTGGGTGCCCGGTCCCACCTGTTCTGGGCGCTCACCTCCCATTTTACAGGTGAGGAAACTGAGGCCCAGAAAAGGCAAGTGGCCTGCCCAAGGGCACATGGCGCGAGCCAGGCCTTGAAGCCAGGCTCAGCTGCTGTCCATGGGCTGTCTTGGTTGAGGCTGGGAATTCAGACCTCAGCCTGTGCCTTATTCAGCTCAGGCCAGCTGAGGATGGCTGGAGCCACACCCCCTCAAAAGCCCATGACCCTAGAGCCCGCCTCGTCTGGAGGGAGGCTCAGAGAGGTCACTAGCCTTGCTTGAGGTCAAGGCATGTAGAACCTTCACCATCATGCCAGCCGCACTTATTCACTGCATGTGTTTACAGACCACTTACTCTGTGCACACCCCATGCTAGGGTCTGGGACCCAGAGCTGAATCAGAGGCCCCCATCCTCAAAGACATCAGGCTACCAGAGACCCCAGAGGCCACTCCAATGGCTTACTGCAACCAGAATGACTCTCTGGCCTCACTTAAATTGAAACACTGGGGTTCCCTCCTCCGGAAATAGACACTTGGGGGTCCCCTCCCCCATTTCTTGACCAGCCACCCCAACCAAATGTGCCCGGGGGGAGTCAAGCAGGAGTGGAAAAACCAACCGAGGAATGTGCCAGAAGGAATGGATTCGCTAAGAAAGGGGAAGGAAAAATAAAACCAAAACCATAATAAAAGAAGAAACAACGATGATGGTGATGATGATGAGAAAAACCATAATAAAAGAAAGAAAGACGCTTTCCAGAAAACTCCCAGTCTGGTTACCTACCTTCCACTCTTCAACTGCTAACTTAAAAGACTTTCTTACGAGGGAGGGAATGGCGGAGTGCTGAGCTACAAGGCCAGACCGAGCTCTGGGTGGGTCTCTGGCCGCGAGCGGGTGCGCAGCCCTGCTCCGGCCCCAGTGTGGGCACGCTGCAGTTCCGGGCTGGCGCCGATGAGGCAGGAAGGTTGGACGGTGTCTGGGGAGACCCACGGCTGAGTGGTCTGGCCTCCACCTACCCTTGAGTTCAGCCTAAGAAGCCCGCACTCCCCGGGGGTGGGGGTACGCCTGGCCCTGCGTCTCGGCTGCCAGTTCTCTCGGGCCCCACCCGTCTTGGGGTGCGAAGTGGGGAGTCCCTTCTCCCCCACTCCCTGTCCTGGGCCGCCCCGGAGGTTCGGAGGTTCGCGTGGCTGGGCCAAAGCCGCTTTCTCGACGACCTTGGAGGCCGCCTCCTTCACAATCCAGCCCAACCTGCGTGACTTGTCGGGAGGGTGCGGGGCAGCGTGGATGCGCACATGGACGCGCGGTGTGGGGGGGGGAGGGGCGTGGTTCCAGATTCCACGTTCCTGGGCAGGTGTGCCACTCGGCAGCGGGGTGCAGAGTTTAGGGGACTGAATTTGGACTCTGGACGGTCTGCACAGCCCAGAGCTGCTGGGGCACAGGCTAGGGGGCACGCAGGGTGGGCCGTTTTTGTGAACCCGCTGGAGACCAGCGCGTACTCACCTTCGCGGCACCTGTGCCGGTCTCTCACGTGGCCGCCCAAGCCACAGGACACCCTCACTGATCGCCTCACGCACAAACATTCCTGTGAGTCGCGGAGCGCTCGGCTCGGCCCCAGTGGGGCGGGGAGGAGGGGAGGGGGCGGGGGTTGACAGTGGGGTGCTGTGTTTCCAAGTCCCCTGATCCCAGCGGCTCAGACACCCCAGCCCAAGTTGCTGTCACTCTGGACTGACCCGTGACCCCCTGTGTGCACACGCCTGGGGCCGGGGCAGGCGGGGGCTTGAAGGTTTGAACACTGAGGCAGCTTCCGGAACAAGGCCTGGGGTGGCTACGCCGTGACTGACTGAGCAGGGGGAGGGGAGAAGAAGAAAGGGAGGGTCACGGCGGGGGCCACTTGGGCCACACTGAGCACAGAAGAGGGAGGAAGGGGAGGCAGGGAGGCGGCGGTCGGAGGGGCCTGCCTAGGCCCTGAGCTCAGAGCAGGCAGGGAGGGCGCGGCGGGCGCCACGGTGTGGCCCAGGGCCAGCTGCAGTGTCCTGGCCAAAAGGTGACTTTCTGTGACAGGGAGGCCAGGCGGGCACAGCGAAGAACTCCAGGAATTCAAGGGCCCTACGTTTTGGGGGTCCTGCGCTTCCCCCAGAACCTGGCATCAGCTCTGACTCCCCCACGCCCCCGAGCCCCTGGCAATGGGGACCCAGCCTGGGGGGCAAGAAGGGCCATCTGGGGAGGCAGGATCGTCTCTGCATCCTCTGCTCTCTCGGAAGGATGGGGTGTGAGCTGTGACAGCATCACAGACCCCTCCAAACACCTGTGAGATGGGCGCAACGTGGCCATTCCACTAACCCCAAATCCGGGAAAGGCAGAGGCGAGAGGAGGTACCATCAGCGAAACCGACCACGGCTGTACCCCAGGGAGATGGAGAAATTGGAGCCTGCGGGGTCCACGGGTGAGCCCCTCACTGCACTGGTGGGGGAACCGAGGCGCAGCGTGGACGCAAGCACGCCCGAGGCGGAAGAGCGAAGCGGGACGGGCGGAGGCGCCCCCCCTCCCCGCGCTTGCGCAGGCCCCGCCCGGGTCAGTGCGCAGGCGCCGGCCAGGTGCCCACCCCCGCAGTTCAGGGCGGGGTCCGCGAGACACCTACTGGACTGCAGCGTGCGCTGCCGCACCACCGAGGTGAAGGCGCCCAGGCCTTGCGGGGAGCGCGCCGCCAGGCGGAAGGCATATTCGGTGTTGGGCTTGAGGTCGTCCACCACGAAGGCCGTGGCCGGGTCGAAGGTCCTCCCGACCTGGGGGCGGGGCGGGGAGAGAGACGGAGATGGAGAGAGACAGAGAGAAACCAGAGGGATACAGACACAGACCTCACAGAGTGATGGAAATGGAGGAGAAAAGAGTGAGTGTTGGAAAAATTAGCAACGGACAGGGACAAAGCGAAGGGGGGAAGAGAGACATTCCGGCACAGGCTCGGGGAGACAAGAGAGTCGCCCAGAGTGGGAGCCGGCGGCGAGCGCCAGCCCGCCTCCCCCCGCCCACGCACCTCTCTGCCGTGGTCGCCTTCCCGGAAGAGGAGCTCATACTTGATGATGCTCTCCTGCCGCGGGGGGCTCCACGAGAGCCCAATGCTCGTCTCCGACTTGGCCTCGGCCCGGAAGTTCATGGGCTGGCCAGGCACTGCGGGGCAGGGGGCGAAGAGGACTGGCATTGGGGGGAGGCCTGGGAGGGGTGGGCCCGCATAGGGTATCCAACCCGCCAGGTTCCCATTCTCCCAAAAAGGGCCCCGTGAACTCAGCACCACCCTAAAAGGAAGGGCTTGTTAGGCTCTAGATGCTACTGGAGTGTTCTCCACTGTTCTTATTTCTCTTATTTTCTCAGGGACTCCCTACCGCCCCTCGTTGTCAGCTGCCCACCCCAATCCCCCCATCCTGTTGCCAGTGGGAAAACATTTTTAAAAAATCCCCTTCTCAACGCACCCCAGCATCCTCCCCATTCCCCCAGTTAAACAGAAAACTGGTGGGGACCATAATTTGGAATGTGGATCTCCACCCTGTATCTGATTTACGGCAGCAGAGTTCCAAACCTCCTGTCCCTTTGCTTGGACAGCTGCCTGACTCTTCCTGGATTTGAGGTTCCAAAGCCTGAGTCCGTAAGAAAAAGCCCAGAAACCTGCAGAGAGCTGGGGCCCCATGCACCTAAATGCTCCACACCCCTACCCCACGTCCTTCACCCCAGCAGGTGACAGACCAGCTCACAGACTTTGGGTTAACACACTTTCTATTATTTCAAAATGGGCGGCATGGATCCCTCCAGTGAGAGCAGCGAACAGGGGTTCTCAAACTCAGAGATGGATGGGAGCCGGGGCAGTTAACAGAGAAGAGGGAGGCGAACGGAAACCACACCCCTTTTCTCAGATGCAGCCGGCGGCAGCATCTATCTGGATGCCATTGGATGACCGATTGTAGCCCTATGGGCTTGCCAAATCGGATTTTCCAAGGGTAGCCAGAAATCTGGGTTTTCTAGGACAACCTCCTGCTTTGCAACACTGGCGTGAAAATACTTTAAAGCACGCATGCAGGCCAAATAAACCACGTGGTGGCTTCCAGGTTAAGATCGGCCGGCTGCATCCTGGGAGACACATCACTGCGTGGCCGCCTCCTTCCCTCTGGTGGGACAGCCCCGAAACCTGCTGCCCGCCCCCCCCCCCCCGCAGAAGCTGTGCTTCCCGCGGGCATCTCACCTCCCTGCTGTGTCTTGACCTGGATGGGGTCCGAGAGGGGCCCATCGCCTACGGAGGTGAAGGCCAGCACGCGCACGGTGTATGTCTCATCCTCCAGCAGGCTGCCCACGGTGGTCAGCAGGCTGTCATCCACGTTGTGCTTCTGCCAGTTGCCCACGGGGTGCTCGGGCTCCATGGTGTAGTAGACCCGGTAGCCCCGGATCAGGCCGTTGGGTTCCACGGGTTCCTCCCACTGGATGATCATGGTGGTGGCGCTGAGCATGCGGGCCTGCACGTTTCGGGGCGCGCTGGCAGGGGCCTGCTCGCCAGTGCGGGTGACCACCGACTCGCTGGGTGGACCCTGGCCGATGGAGTTGACGGCTGACACCCAGATCTCATACTCCGAATTGGGGCTCAGGCCGCCAATGCTGTAACGCGTTGTGGTGATGTCCTCTTTGATCTGGTATGGCCCGTCCTGGCTCTTGGATTTATATTCGATGACGTAGTAGGACACGGGGTCTGGGTTGCCAGAGTCCCACGTGATGGTGATGCTGGTGGCTGTGTTCTCTGTCACCACAGGGGTCCCAGGGGCTTTGGGGAGAGCTGTGGGTGGGAGGCAAGTTCACACATCAGGCACGCTGGCTGCAGACCCCAAAGGCTGTGTGACTTTCAGTCACACAACTGCCCTCTCTGAGCCTTCATTTCCTTGGTGGCAACCATGGGCCTAACGACCCCTAGCCCACCATCTATAGCAGGTGTTGGCAAACTACAAACCGAGGGCTGGCACCTGTTTTTGTAAATAAAGTTTTATCAGCACACAGCCACGCTTATGTATCGCTGCTGGCTGCTTTTGTGCTATGACGGTAGAATTGAGTGGTTACAGCAGAGACTAGATGGCCCATAAAGGTGAAAATTTTTACTTAAAAAAAAAAATTGGCTGTTTAAGAAAAATATCCACTTCTAAAGGAAACAGTGGCGGCCCCTGGGCTACAACTCTTCTCTGTGCTTTACTCTGCTTCACTCTGCTCAGCCACAGGGCCCTTCTGTCTGTTCACACTTGCTGTTCCCTGCCCCTGGAATGCTCAGATGGCCAGATGGCTTAAGGCCACCCTCACCACCCTGGCTAAAGGTGCCCTTGCCCAGTTCTTATCACTGCCTGACGGCACGTCATGACCAGGTTTGTATGTTGTCCCCACCAGCAGGGACTGGGGTTGGTTTACAGTGTGTCCCCAGCACCCGGATAAAACTGTGACTTTCTCTCCCACTTGTCCCAAGATCTCATATCACACAGGCCCCAGGAAGCATGCACCAGAAGACGTTCAATCCCTCAGCAAAATGACCAACACACCAGCTGATGCTGACACTTTCTATGGCCTTAGGGCAGGGCTTGGCAACCTTTACTTGCAGAGGGCCACACAGTAAATCTTTTCAGATTTGCAGACCACGTGGCCTTTGCTGAGAATCACTCAGCTCTGTCACTGTAGCCCCAAAGCTGCCACAAGCCAGGTGTGAACAAATGGGCAGGTATCAATAAAGCTTTATTTATAAAAACAAGTGGAGGGCCAGATTCAGCCCATGGGCTGTAGTCTGCTGGCCCCTGTTACAAAGCTAGAAAAATTATTTGAGGGCACCCTCCTCTGAATCTTGCCACAAACTTGAGACATCAGGAGAATCTGTAATCCCTCCCCACCCCGCCAATGCTCTATCTCTCTGAGTTCTGCACAGCCTGTTTCCCTTTTCAACTTTTAGTCTTTCCCTGA